>NC_056747.1:632819336-633074965 GCF_019279795.1 Protopterus annectens
AAGGAAATGAAAAACATCAGTATGGGGAATAGAAGAACAGCTACAATTGTAGACTGACATTGTAAAAGGAAACTTTGACCCAAAAACTGGAGTAGTGCTTCAGTTCTGGAGAGGGACAGCAGTGGTCTCATACTGTATAATGCAATTTTGATTTGGTTTCACTTGAAGTTTCTTTAAGGGTCACCTCTAGATTATAACCCCAGAATACTTATGAGAACTACACTTTTTACTACAAACACCTTGTCAGACTCAAAATTCTAATATAGTAATAATTATTTATGCACAGCAACTTATGACTACCATTGGATGTTCTGTGATAAAAGCAGTTGCTGGAAAAGCAGTTATCTGATTCAACTGTTCATTACCCACAACACAACACAGAAAATCCATCTAGTTGTGGGGAGTACATTCAAACTCCACACAGACATTTACTGGAGTTGAGGAATGAACCTTACATCATGGAGCTCCAACTCAGATATGTCAGTTTCTGCTTTCCCAGGCAGATTATAGTCATCTTTATTATAAACTGTTTTCATTCCCCAAATGTAAATATTGTCCTGATGTTATTTGAAAAGAAGTGGCTATGGCTGTCTCTTTGCCATCATACTTGCAGTTTAATTTAATCTGACTTACTGCATATACATAGTGTCAGTCCAAAAGTGTTAACTGAGAACATCGCTCAGTAATATCACAGTGTAAACATATTACATGGTTCACTGCAATGCACAATAAAAAGAACACTGCAAACTTAGTGCATGATACAGTAGTGTATGCAGTGTGTATGGTTTTATTAGTGCATATAGCGTAAACTACAAACATAATTCACTAATATATGCACTTTCGAGTGAATTTAGAGCTTGGCTCGCTGGTATAAACATTTATAGATTGTTTAACTTAAAACATGATTTACTAGTGTATACAATGTAAACTTAAAACATTGTCTACTGATAAGTACACTGGAAATAAAATGACAAAAAACAAAATAATACTGCCAGTCCCATGCAAAGCAATTCTGTTCACTCTGAGGGGTAAATGTAAAAGGATAGGTTGAACTGGCACTGCAAGGACATAACACTGTATTTCATGTTATCCATGCTTAGACCACAAAAAAGGCAGTATATAGGTTACATGTGGACAGTGTCAGGGATGTGGTAATAGAGTTGTAACAGGCTACCCGTATCAAAGTAATTTAGCTTTTTTAGATGACTGATGCCTAAGAAGGAAATATAATTTGGGGGAATAAATAAACCTGGAATTGTAAAATGCAATGGTGTATCTACATCAATATGAATCATCAGTACTGATTTTTCCCTGAACAGCAGAGGACACTATTGTATTAAAAGATAGCTACAGTTGCTCACATCTTTCACATAAACATGCGTTACAGATATTCTAAATGCATGTGTGACAGTTTAAATACATGTTATAATAGCTCTGAATTCCCCAGGAAACACAGTGTTGTCCATCAGCAGAGGGACCTATATCACATTGACTGAGGCACTGTGCTGCAAAGGTGAAGATCTAGGTTTAAGCCCACTCAGTACAGCTCTGCACACTGAGTGAGTTTAACAAATCACTAACTTGTGCTGCTGCAAGAAAATGTGTCACGTCTGGTGACCCTAATTGGATTGCCCCAGCAGTAGGAAGGTAAACAAATCAGAATTATTTACACCAAGCCCATATCATGTAGTATTTGCTTTGTATCTGAGTAGTGATTTCTACACCTTTAACAAATGATGCTTAAAGACCTAAATAATTTCTTGTAAGAAAGGATTTTCTTAATTTAAATCTGTACTTCTGCCACAGAGACAAGTTATTTACCTGTCCCTCAAATGACCTCTATTTGGCTTGTAGCTTGTATATAAAAGTTCAGCCTGAGGCCTAGACTCCTCTGTTATGAGAGAGTGACAAAATGGGGCCTGCAGCTACAGGACCAGGTGGTAGCCCCTAGTATGAGGAGTCCAGCAAAATCAGGGCAGGGAGGTAACACCAGCATACATCTGGCAAAGACTATTTATTTATTTATTCATTCATTCATTTAGGTTCATTTAGGTATTCATGCATGCATGCTTTGTTGACCAGATTAGTCCTGCTAGACCAGTGAGTTTTTTCAGGGGAGACCTGAGGTGTTTTTTTATAGTGGCTTGAGTAAAATTGGCATAGGCACAACTCAGGCATGTGGGGCTTTCGTTTATGTTACCATTCGTAGGGTGACACACTCAGGAGTGCAGCACCCCCCCCCCCCCATGCTACACTACATTATCAGTATTGGAAAAAATTAATCCAAGAACCTGGGATGGGAATAGAACCCACTGCCTTTTGTTCTTCCTGCACCAGAGGTGAGTGCACCACCTATTGACCCACTGACGATGATCAAATTCACACTTGCAAAAGTTCTGTATTGATGCAGGGTTTGCCATCATGCTTTATGACATTTCATTGGACTATCACAGAGGATTAAGGTTAATGAGCCCAAGTACAACGTTTGATTGTATCAGCCTTCATTTGCCTACTGTGTGACTCTGAGGCAGTCATTTAACCTTACAGTGCTTCTGCATTACCCTGAAAGGGACCTTTGTGTCCATTGTCTTACCCCATCTAATGAAAAAAGAAGATAAAAAAGCAATAGAGATGGTGACTTTACAAATATAACATCCCTGTCACTATACAAATGAGACTGAATTTATGTTTGTCAGCCTTCAACTTTCATTGAAACAATGAAGCTTTTCTGCTAGGGGACCCTATGTCACTTAAGTTATGTGACAGTCACAATATGCTTTGTAGAAAAAAGATGGATCAGTAGGGGAAGCAGGCAAACAGAGCTTGATGGCAGGATGGGCCCTGGGGTTCCAAAAATAGGTTTATATAAATGTTTTTCTTAACTGGCAGAAACTACTACTGCACTTCCCCTCCACCCAAATTCACACACTAAGACATCGCCACCACCACAAAATCAAACCAGCCAGAGTTCAAAAACACTAAATTCTGAGAACAGAGTTTTCACATGCATATTTTCACTATTTAGATCCCCCTATCACTTTGAGACATTGTCACTAGTACAAGAACCCTCCCCACAATAACCATTATAAATTTCATACAATCTACATTTAAGAAACAATCTGCATCATGTGGGTAAAATCATGCCATGCTTACATAGCATATTACTACTTAAAGGATGAAAAGCTCAGATAAAGATTAAGGTGTCAGAGGGCTGTGGTTAGATGATCTGTAGGAATGCTCTTCTTCCATGGGTGGGAGGAGGCTAGGCTGTGCTACTTTTATGGTGCTTATAAAGGCCAGAAATGAAGCAAGAAGAGATTGTATAGATACTTTGTTTGTCTGTGTCTTTCAGCCCCCCCCCCCCCAAGCTGTGAGCCCCAAGCAACTCCTCAAATCATCCACCACTGCTTGACTGCAATTTCTCCGATTCCTTGAAAGCAACCTTCACTCTTCATTTGCTCAATTTAAAGTCTGTCAGTAAGGGTTAGTGTGGATTTGTGTGAAATAAATTAGAATACTTTCTTTTCTGTAATATGCTGGCAGGCAACCAGATGAGGAGGGGCCATCTGTGCTGTGGATGAAAGTAGCTTGCCTTTTTCATCTTATCAGTTTAAAGTGTAACATCAAAGGCTAGTGTTCATCTGTGTGAAATAAATTGTAATACTTAATCTCTCTCCTTTTTTTTAATTTGCTGGCAGAACAACCACCTGGATGGGGTAGCAGTGCTATGGATGAAAGTTATTTGCCTTCTTCATTTGCTTGGTTTAACAGATTTTTGTAAATATACCTATAATTATTCAGGCCAGTGGATGCACTGAATAGCCACTATGGAATTAAGAATTTCAGTCATTATGCATCTAGACACAACACTTGGGCAAGGTTAGGTAGATTATGTATATCTCTGGAACATAAAGACTCAGCAGTAAACTTGAGTACACATCCATTTATTCTTTCTGATCATGCTCTGATTAGTCTAATTATCAATACAGTTACCGCAGCAGCTTACAGATCATAGGCACTGGCGATTCCCTGTACACCTGCTCAGAAAACAAGATTTTTGTGAGTGGGTGTTGCAAATATTGAGATGTTCTGTAGTCCTATCTTGCCTTCATTCTTACATATGGGTTCGGAGACGATCCTCTGCTTTGATATGGCTGATTGCAAAGCTCAAAGTCTCTCAGTTGGCTCGTGGCAAGGTAGGTATCCCATAGTGCACTAGTAAGAATCCCCAGATCTCGTTTGCTGCGTCTGCGAGTTCAGAAGTACTCTCTTGGCCATGGCTAAGTTGGATTTTTCTTCATTATTATTGTTCCTAGTGATATTTTTGTCATAATAGTATTAGCTTAATTTATATAGCTTAGTCGTAGCTATTATAGACAGAAAATAGTAGTGTGTTTTTTCAAAATTTATGAAGTTGTTATTGAAAACTTGTTGGCCATTGCTTCCGCAGGCCCTTTTTGTTCCCTGAGTGGTATCCCTTTCTTGTGTGCTAGTTTTTTGCTATATTTACATATCTTAGCGCATGTCTGTGTTTGGGTTAGGACCTATTCTAATATTGTATTTTTCACTAGAATAGTACTATAATTGATAGCTGTGTGCATTGTCTTTTATTAATTATTAGCTAGTAGTTAGTGTGTTGCTGAATTTTTGCAATTTTTGGTAGCTTCTTCTCTGTTTACGGCTAGGTCCATTTAAGTTAGAGGATCTAGTCCTCTATTAACCTTTTCTGGTGGTGTTTCCTTAGCAGGGCTAGGCCCATTTAAGTTAGAGGACCTAGTCCTCTGAGGACCTAGTCCTCTGTTGTTTTTTCCTTGTGTGCAGTGATTCTTGCAGGGCTAGGCCCATTTTAGTTAGAGGACCTTGTCCTCTCTTTCTGGTTTTCCCTCATGTTTGTGTTAGTGTAAACATGTCTAAGGATCATAAACCTTCAGGTTTTAAAAAGTGTCTCAAATGCTCTCAAAAAATGTCAACTGACGGACATAGTAATTGTGTTTACTGTCTCGGTGCCATACATCTTCAGGAAACCTGTTCTTTCTGTCACTCCTTCAGTTCTCGAGTTCTCCAGGAAAGGAAGAACAAATTGATCCTGAAAGGTCTCCTTAAGCCTTCCTTTGAGGAGGATTTAGCCAGCTCTTCATCTTCACATTCCAGATCTCCTTCTTCAAAAACAGAGAAGGTCAAGTCGGCCAAGAGACATTCTCCTACACCGACTATTTCATCTGGACCTCCTCAGAAAATCTCAAAATTGGACAAACCTTCTACCTCTTCGGCTCCACTGTCCTCAGAGCTGGTCGAAGTTATCGATATCGACACTCCAGTGTCAGCCCCATGTTTTTCTGAGCCAACTACTGAACATTTACCTCATAGCTGGTCTAGAAAATTATTGCCGGTCTCCCCAACTCTCAGATCTCCCATTTTGTAGAGGTCTAGGTCACCTACCTTATCTTCCTGATCCCCCAAGAGTCTTTCTGAAGAGGCCGTAGAGAAAGTAGTGCTTAGACTCTTGAAGTTATTGGCACTAGCTAATTTGTTGCCGGCTCCAACCCAATCAGTTCTGGAGATGTCTAAGACCATACTCCCTGTTGCTGTTCCTCCTTCAGAGCCAGAGCTATCATTGTCACTTGTTGTGGAACCCTTGGTTCCAGCACCTTTCATGTCTTTCTCAGAGCCGAATTCTGCTGCGACACCTTCGGCACCATCCTTGGTGTCTAGGAGCCGAAGCTCACCAGTTGGCCCTGACAGGCTGACAGGGATGCTTGGACCCGGACTTCTTCGGTTCCGAACCTACCTCTTGGTGCATTGGCTAGGCTGAGCTCGGATCCTACACTGTCTCAGAGCTGATCGCTTGGGAGTCAAGGGCTACTTCTGCTTCCTCAGAACCAGGACTGTCCTTGGAGCCAGAGAGATCTGCATTCAAGATGATGAGGAGCATGCTGTCTAGGTCTTCAGCTCCACACAAGGGTACCGATGCTCTTCCCCCTCAAGCTCCGACCTCTGTCTCAGCACCATCTCTCTGTCTGGGCTGCAGAGACCTACAGCCTCAGGAGCCCCCGTTGGGTGGCCCCCAGTCTTCTGAGACCTCCCTAGAATACCCTTCTGAGAAGCCCCCGTGGAAGAGAAATTGCAAGAAGCATGTAGACTCCCCTGATGAGTCCATCATCTCTGACACTGACCTTGAGGAGTCAGAAGGGTCCCCTAGTTCGTCCTCTGATATCTCCTTTGTAGATATCCTAGAGATCCTGAAACAGAGCGGCAGCTGACCCACTGTCACCCCTTCTTATGAGGAGTCAGTGTACCTGAAGGCTTTCAGGTCTCAACCTTCAGCCTCTTGGGTGTCTCCATCTTTCAATGAGCTCTTGGACCTAGTTAGTCGAAAGATGTGGGAAATTCCTGATGCCGTGGAACCAGTCCCCAGAAGGCCCAACAAACTTCTTTCAGCCCCCAAAGAGAAAGACTTTTTGATTGAAAGTGTCCCTGTAGATGCCATGGTGGTGGCAGCAGCCAAAAAGAAGGAACTAGTGGAGACTTCTTCATCTGTCCATCCACCAAACAGGAGTCCCGAATGATGGATAGATACGGGAAGCGTATCTTCTCTTCAGCGGCATTTACACTCAGATCGCTGAATTACCTCACCCATTTTACTAGGCTTCAAAGAGATCTCCTAAAGGAGCTAGGAGATACTCTCCAAGGTACATTAGCTGAAGGAGTCCCTGAGAACGTTACTGCTCAGTTGTCCACCTTAAACTCCATTGTTAATTCCTCCATGAGGCTGATATCATATGCAGCAGATGGAGCGAGTAGGACAGTGTGTTCCAGAGTTTCCCTTAGGAGAAACTCCTGGATGCGTTTATGTAACTTTGTGGAGCCCTTCAAATCTAATTTTACCAACGCCCCCTTTGACGGTTCCTCTCTGTTTGGAACAAAGGTAAAAGATACACTCACCAGGTGCGAGCAGGAAGGGAAAACTCTCTCTGCCATGGGAGTACGATTTTCCGTCCATTCTAGGCCATACCCTAAGGGTCAGAGAGGCAGGAAATGTGGTTCAAGAACTCTCAGAGATTTTTCCCGGCTGCACTGGGTGATTCCTCCTTCAGAGACTGAGGAGGAGGAAGTAATGGTAGACGTTGCCCTAGAGGTGGGGGGTCTGCAAAACCAGGGTGGTCGCGATTCCTTTTGTGAATGTCCCTATCAGCGCTCCTGAAGTGGGCCTGACTGCACTTCTCTGGAGCCAGTCGGGGGGTCACTTTTCTTTGTATCCAGAAGCCTGGTACAACATCACCCAAGGCAAGTGGGTACAAAGAATAATTTTCAGAGGAAACTCCATACCCTTCTTTTTTCCACCTCATACCACCAAGAAAATCCCAGATGCTCCACCCAATCACAGGGATCAAGCAACTATAGAAGTTCAAAAGTTGCTTCAAAAGAGAGTCATCCAAACTGTCCCCGCAGACCAGATAGGAGTTGGAACTTACTTCAGATACCTTTTAGTGCCAAAACAAACAGGGGACTGAAGGCCCATTTTAGATCTCAGCAAATTTAATGAATCAGTGAAGAAGTCCAAGTTCCGAATGGAATGCAGCTATACTCCCTCTGTTAGGGAAAGACAATTGGATGTGCTCCATAGACCTCCAAGATGCATACTACCACATAAAAATGGATAGAGCATCGAGGAGTCATTTGTGCTTCCGGCTGGGAGCCAGTCATTACCAATTTCGTGCTCTGCCCTTTGGTCTCACCACAGCCCCCAGGGTGTTCACCAAATGCATGGTGGTAGTGACAGCTCACTTAAGATATCTTGTTTCCAAGTATTTCCGTACCTGGACTACTGGCTCCAGACTGCCACCACCAGGCACCTACTTCTACAAGAGAGGGATTCAACCATCCAACTCTGCACTCAGCTAGGGATTACGATAAATTGGGAAAAGTCTGCCTTGTCACCATCTCAATACGTGACTTTTATAGGCACAGAAATAGACACGGTCGCCATGGTGTCTCATCTTCCTGCAGACAGAATACAAAATCTGAGACAACAGATATACAGTCTACTTCCTCAACACAGTCAAATCCAAGACAGTGCTCAAACTTTTAGGAACCATGGCCTCTACTATAACTCTAGTTTCACTAGCCAGGCTACGTATGAGAATCCATCAATGGCTACTCTTTTCCCAGTGGTCTCTTCAACATCTGCCTGTCTCATCCTATTTTGATAACAGAATCTTGCAAAAAGGACCTTCGTTGGTGGATTCAGACCAATCAACTAACGATAGGAACACCTTTCATTCCTCGCCATCCCATTGCTACTGTGACCACGGATGCCTCCCAGATGGGGGGGCATTATCTAGGCAGGACTGTCCAAGGCACATGGCACGATCATGAGGCTCACTTGCATATCAATATCCTAGAGATGAGAGCAGTGCTACTAGCGTCGCTAGCACTTCACTACTTTCTTCCTCTAGGGATGATAGCAATCCAATCAGACAATATGGCAGTGGTATGGTACATAAACAAACAAGGAGGAACCAGATCCTACCCCCTATGTCAAGAGGCTCTTCGTGTTTGGCAGTGGGTGATATCTTCCCAACGCTTTGTAGTTGCAACGCATATCCCGGGGACAACCAGTGTGATAGTCGACAAGCTCAGCAGGGCAATCTTGATGCCTCACGAGTGGTCTCTGAATCAGAAAGTCGCGGAACAGATTTTCCGCAAATGGGGACAGCCTTGCTGTGATCTGTTTGCCAGTCCAATCAACGCCAAATGCAGTAGTTACTTCTCCCTTATCCCCTCCCCGGGGGAGACGCAGAGAGATGCACTTGTTCACAATTGGCCCCCGGGACTTCTTTATGCATTTCCTCCCTTTCCGCTGATATCAAAAGTTATCCAGAAAGCAAAGACCTTGGGAAGCAGAATGATTCTTATCACTCCTTACTGTTCTCATCAGATTTGTTTCCCCTTTCTCGGGCCTCACCTTCTGGACGATCCATGGACTCTGGATCCAGTACCAGACCTTCTGACACATATGTCGGGCACCTTCCACCCCTGCCTCCACACCCTCAACTTGACAGTGTGGCTGCTCCACTTCCATCCCTAGTCAGGCTTCATGATTTCTCACCTGCAGTTACTCATATCCTCACATCTTCCATGAGAAAATTATACGCTAGCAAATGGAAAAGATTTTCTATCTGGGCAAAAAGAAAAAAACACAGATCCTTACACAGCCTCCATTCCTTTGGTGTTAGAATTCCTAACTGAACTTTTTCATCAAGGATCAGCTGCTGCTACAATCAAAGTTCAGTTGGCAGCGATCTCCAATTTTCATTTGGGACAACATGAACCTAATGTTATGGCTCACAGATTGTGTAAATCTTTCCTAAAAGGCACTATGCTGAGACCTCCCTTTCAGGAACCTGTATCTCCTTGGGATCTAAATTTTGTTCTGTCCAAACTTACTTCCCCACCTTTTGAACCCGCACATACTTGTAGATTAAGGTTCCTTTAATGGAAGACCATTTTTCTAGTAGCCATAAGAGTGTCAGAGTTGCAAGCACTGTCAGTCAAACCTCCTTACTTGACCTTTCATAGAGACAGAGTTTCCCTTCATACAAATCCGTCCTTCATCCCCAAGGTTTGCTCTCTGTCTAATATGAATCAAACTATTGAACTGCCAATCTTTTTTCCTAATCAGTTAAACAGTGCTGAATATAAGTTTCATCAACTTGATGTTCACAGGCAGTTAAGGTTCTATCTACATAGAACTGAGGAGCTCAGATCATCAGACCAATTGTTTGTATCTTTTTCTGAGACAAGAAAAGGTATGCCAGTCTCCAAGATAACATTATCAAAAGTGGTAAAGAACTCCCATTTAAAATTAAGGCTCATTCTACTAGATCCATATCCACATCTGCTGCCTTTCAAGCCAGAGTCCCAATTGACAGTATATGTGCAGCAGCAACTTGGGCTACCCCTCATACCTTTATTACTCATTACAAATTGAATTTGGCCTCAAGGGGTAGAGCTTCCTTTGGTTCCACGGTTCTTAGGAATATATTCCCTTGAGCCACCCGAGAAACAGGTTCCTGGGATGCTGTCCCATATGTAAGAATGAAGGCGAGATAGGACTACAGAACATAAAGAAGTTATGTACTCACCATAACGTTCCATGTTTGTAGTCCATCTCGCCCTTCATTCTTACGACCCCACCCACCTACCCCCATCCATGTATCCTTGGAGGATCTGGAGACAAGATAGTATTTATCTTCTGTAGGGTGGAGACCTTTCATCTTTGTTTTTCCTTGTGGAAATACTTTCTATCACGTATTTAGACAGCAGCAAACAAGATCTGGAGATTCTTACTAGTGCACTATGGGATACCTACCTTGCCACGAGCCAACTGAGAGACTTCGAGCTTTGTAATCAGCCGAGTCGGAGCCGAGGATCAGTTCCGAACCCATATGTAAGAATGAAGGGTGGAATGGACTACAAACCTGGAACGTTATGGTGAGTACATAACTTCTTTTTATAGTTATCTCAATCAGAAGAGGGTACCAATGAAGTACTAGTTAGATGGGCTAGCTTAAAAAAAAGTGTGGGGAAAAAGGTTATTCAAAGAGAAAGAGAGGAATGAAGGAGAAGCAATAGTATGTATTTAGAGGAGGTAGAAATGGTCAAGAATTTGCATCAAAAGCAGGAAGTGATGTCTAAAGTGGAAAGAGAACAGTGAATGATAGCCAAGGGAAAGATAGAGGGCTACCTAGCTAATATAAACAAATATAAAAGAGTAGCATTATAGTAATCATACTTTGAAACAAATTCTAAAATGACAAAAATGTTAGTACTAAAAAGTGCAGAATTATGTTAGCAAAATATTGGCCATTAAACTGGGAGAATGGAATTGACACTGAGTAATATACTGGTGGTGTCTAAAACCTTTTTGCACAACTGTGCAAAAAGGAGGGAATGAGAGGGGATTGGAGAGAGAAAGTTGGGGACTTCCTTATGGATTTAACTATCTCCCAGATGTCTGCCTGTGAAGGTCTAGTGCTCATGAAGACAATGAATCTTGAAGAAATTAGATGGGAAATAAAAAATCAAGCTTCAGGAAAAACATTGAGGACGGACAGAATCCTAGTAGATATTTAAGACCGATGGACAGAATCCTAATAGATATTTGGGAGCAGGAAATAATTAAAATTTGTCGTATTTTATTTATCAATATTCTAGAAGGAGGTCAAGCACTGAAGTCATAGTCAGTAGCAGTCATTGTGGTGTTCCTAAGGAAGGGAAAGACCTTATAGACCTCAGGACCTATAGGCCCATTTTAATACTAAACCATGACTGTAAGTTTTTTATGATCATACTAGCTAATTAGTTGGCATTTGGCTCGGCCCACTTTGATAAATGATGACCAGTGTGGTTTTATAGAAGGGAGATAAACTTTTGATAACATTAATAAGACCCTCATGATCCAACAACAAGCTGAACAATAAATGAGCAGGTTACTGTTAGTAGGGTTAAACACAGAGAAGGGATTTGAGAGGGTGAGAATGGGAGCTTTTGTTCCTAGTCCTCCAGAGATTTAGCATACCAATCAAGTGGGTGGAACTATTTAGAAGAATAAATACCCTGTGGAGGAATGTGTTAATTTAGATGGTTTCCTGTCTGGGAGAGTTCCTCTGATGTGAGGCACTAGGCAGAGATGCCTTTTGTCCCGTTTGTTATTGACGTTATATATATATATATATATATATATATATATATATATATATATATATATTTAGAGAGAGAGAAAGAGAAACATTAGCTAGCCAATTTGGGGATATGACTGGCATAGTAGGCAAGGTAAGGTGGCTTTGATTGCAGATGATAATCTGATGTCTATTTCATCCATTCCTTAACTGATGGGTCTGGAATCTGACCTTGGGTCTGACTTCAGCCATTCTGTTAGACTTTAGGCTCTGTATCTTGAGCTCATCTCCTCACCCATAGTCCTATTTTCTACATAGTTACCTCAGATCTCATTTGCCACTTCATCATTTGGACATGGTCTCCATTAGCTTGAAGAGTTCATGGCTTTGATAAGTACATTTCTACTTATCTTGATCACTTATTTTCTCTTCCTTTCATTCCTCCCCATTTTGTAGTTGTCAAGCTTTGAGCACTTTTTATCTCCTTTCTTGTTAACTAACTGTAGGTACTGTTTTGTAGTACCATGGATGATATTTCTTTAGCTTCTGTATACCTTTTTGGTATTTTTCTTACCACTTCTGCAGTACACACCTTGAAGGTTATCCCATCCACCTTCGACCTCTTCATCCCTCAGGTCATCTAGGAGCTTAACAAAAGCTGATGTGGACAGGATGATGAGGAAGTTTCTCAAAACCCAGATTAATTTAGGAGTTATCCTGGATCCATCTCCCATCAGATCTATTAAGAGTACAACCCCAACCTTTGACTCCTACTCCAATCCATCTGCTGGTTTCAGAGCCTATGGACCCAACATTTATGAGCTTGTCTGTTTTGCATCGGAAGGCTTAGCCTTCTACAAGTCCAAGACCTTTTCTGACCCAGACATCTCCAACTCTGTCAAACCCAGAAAGTTCTAAGAGCCATAGCCTCAGCACTGGATCCTTTCTCTCAGATCCTTGGACCTGGACATCTTGGCCTCAACCCCTGCATTAAGGCAGTAGCCTGGAGAAATTGGGTTCTCCCCTGCTCAAGTGTTTTCAGATGCTATCAGGCTGGGACTTTTACTTTTTAAACAAGAAACATCTTTATTAAATTGCCTACGTCATAAGTGATAATTATACAATTGAAAACAAACCATATTGACGTAATCTTAGTTGCAAGCATTATACATCACTTATAATCTACCCAGTCATTTACATAGCTCATTTAAATCCTGCCTTATTTTAAACCTCATTCCTCTCCCTGTATGTATTGTATCCACATTTCCCATTTTTTTCTATGTAACTTGCTCCTACCCTTTTCTAAAGACCCCAGTTCCAGTTTTTATATATCTGCTATTATAGTCACTCCTTCTAGAACAGTTGGTTTAGACTTTGATTTCCATTTTTCTAGTAATTGATTTTTGGCAGCTGCATTAATTAAACTCAGCAAGGTCTTACTACGTCTAGACAATTCCAATTCTGTATCATAGCTCAGAAAAATCATTTCTCTAGATGCACCAATTTGCTCATCCAGTATCTCTGATAGAGTAGTCTGCAGGGAAACTTTAAAGTCTGCCAACTCATTACACTCCAAGAAATATGTTCCCAGTTACCTGTTTCTCCTCCATGACACCTCCAACATTTGCTATTTACATGAGGAAAAAGTGTCTGGAATCTGCTTGGACTATTCAAATACCTATATAAACATTTCCAAACAAAAATCACACATCTTCTAGATTTGTTGCATATTTTGGAGAGATACATACATCCCCCATTGTTTCTTTGTGAATTGCTTATCCAATCTCTCTTCCCAATCCTTTCTAACCTCCTCTGATTGATTCTTATAGTTATCATGTAATATTTTATATGCTTTACTGATTTTCCCTTTTTAATGGCAGTTTCTATTCTAGATTCTACTAAAAACTCTACCAGTGTCGGTCTTTCATTTAGGACCCTATCTCCATTTCCTTCTCTTTGCCTATAATCTGATATCAATCCTTGATAGGGAAGACAATCTAACCTGCAGTCCAAATAAATTCTTGGTGACTTCCCATTCTATTACCTTTCGCCCAATGCCTTGGTTCCTTTGCCAGTTTTCTCCAATAAATTCCAGCCCCCTCTTGCCTGTTGTCTGTACCTCTAATTGTTGTCATCCCTATTGGCAGAATCTTCTTTCTGCAGTCCCATGTTGGCTTAGTTCTTAGAATACTTTCTGCTACTTTATGAATATAATATTCTGTATGATTATTATTATTCTCCTGAAAGATCTAAATCCAAAATCCTAGTCTATCCGTGTTTCTTGAGCTTTCCCCGTTTCATCAACATCCCTTTCCACTTTGAATTATAGGTTTCTGCTTGTGCTATGTATAGGAGCCTTAACTGTGTTTCCTGAAATACCCCTTCAAATCAGGTAATCCCAATCTGCCTTGTTCAGTTGGAAGAATCAGCATAACCCACTTGACTCTTGCCACCCCCCCCCCACAGATAAAATCGTTCAGCTTTTTATTAATTGCTATTCACAACTTCAACTCTGTTTGATAAAAATATGCCTGACCTGTGTACAAGACTAAAGGGGTTAAAACATTTTAACTGCTTGTATCTTACTATCCATAGCCATATAACAGAGCTTTCAATTTCTCAGTTTTTGTTATTATCTTTAGTTTAGTCTGTTCCCACATATCCTTAGCTGCCACACTGGAATCATGTTTAATCCATACTCCTAACTACTTAATTTTATCATGTCCCCATAAATATGGATATTGCTGAACCAACTCATGTGTGGGTACATAATTTACAGCTATTGCCTTTGTTTTAGCTTCATTAATTTTGAATCCCAAAAAGATTTGAAACTGCCTCAAAATGTTCCACAACACCAAAATGTCATTTTCTGGTTTTACCAAGTATAAAATAATATCTGCAAACAGAACCAGCCTTTCTTGACTACTGCATCAATTATATCCTTGAATTTCTGCGTCTCTTATTTTCTTTGCCAATGGTTCTAAATATAATGCAAATAATAAAGGTGAAAGAGGACACCCCTGCTTGGATCCTCTACTCAAGCAGAAATTATCAGAAAGGAACCAACTCACTTTAATTTTCACATCCAATCCCTCATATATCCTCCTAATCAACTTTATAATTTGTCAGGGAATGCAAATGCTTTTGTTGCCCTGCTCATGAAATTCTAACCTACTCTTGTCAAATGCTTTGTCTGCATCCGGACCCACCAACAACAGTGGTATTTTCTTACATTCTGCTTCCCTCTGGATCATCAGTGTTCTGTTAATGTTGTCAAATGTTTGCCTCCCCTCCACAAAATCACATTGGTCCATACCTATCAGTTTTGGCATCACTTTTGCCATTCTTTTAGACTTTATAGACATAAGCACTTTATTATCATGATTTAGTATTGAAATGGGCCTATATGAAGCTGGATCTGATGGATCTTTACCTTCTTTAGGTATTACAGCTACCACTGTTTTCTTCCATGATGGTGGTACTTCTCCTCCTCTTAAAATACTGTTAAACAAATCCTTCCAGATCTTTATCAGTTTTTTCCCTCCTAGCTTCCAAATCTCTACAGGAATACCATATATTCCTGGGTACTTTCTTGTGGATTGGTTATAGATCAACATTTTTATCTCATCTCCTCCTATTTTAATTGTTAGTAATTGAGCCTCATCTACCTCTGACCTTTGCATATTTGATTCTTCCATAAGCATTTTCATTTGTACTTTTTCTTGATTTCAATATTTCTTTGCTTTATACAGACTTTCATAGAATTTCTGAAATATTTCTAATACCTCTAAAGGATTTCTTGTTATGTTACTTATTGTAGGTTTCTAAGCTTGGCGACAGCCCTTTCTACTTTCTGTTGTCTGAGTCATTGTGCTAAAAGGTTTTGTGCTCTGGAGTTACTATCAAAAAAAAAAAAAAAACAGTAGCTTAACAGCAGTCTTTCTAAATGTGTGCATATTATCTAGGCAATCACTTATTTTCTATTTAGCATTCTGCAGTTGTTCTTCTTGTTTTGTGAGATTCCTCCTATTCTGCAATACTTTAACATTTGTCAGTCCTTCTAAATAATCTTGTTACTTCTTAACCATATCTCCCTTTCATAGTTCATAGTTCATAGGTTTGTACTGCTACTGTGCCCTTCTAGCCAGCCCCAGCCATTATCTCTTGTGAGACTCAAACCCTGCACCTTGTACTTGCAAGGCATTTATTTCCATCCTATTTTTAAATGCCACTTTAATTTTACCCCACTCCCTAGCTACATTTTCAGAAGAAATTTTAATCTTCTCTAATAGCTCCAGAATAATTTCCACTATATCAGGTTGGGACTTGGTTCTTCCATGGCTTCTGCTTTTGAGTTATTGGAGGGCATTTCCACCTCTGTGGACAAGACATCTTTGCCCCCTCAGGTCCACCCCATCCTCAACTGTCTACTATGGATACTGGGTCTTTTCATACTGTCCTATCAAGACAGCCAATCCAGTCAAGTCTGGAAACAGTCCTTATTTAGGGCTCTGGTGGCACTTCCAAGTCCTCCCTGAACCTCCCACCAGAGAATCTCTTTGGAAGAATATGTGAAAAAGGAGACTATTAGTCTCCCCGCAATAGTCTTTAACTGAAGACACTGACATTGATGAAGGGGAAGGGTCCCCAGATCACCTCTTGGGGATGTCTGTTTCAGTGAAATACTCAAACTTTTGAGACAGAAAGGTGGTTGGTCTTCTGATTCCACTTCGCAAGAGGAGTCGCTGTTTCTCAAGGCTTTCTGAGCTGACTCTGCTACGTCTTGGGTAGTCCCACTGGTGGATGAGATGGTAGACCTTATCTCCTGCTGTGCTTGGAAGGATCTGGATGTCACAGAGCCTATTCCCAAAAGACCAGAGAAATACCTCATTGCAGTGAAGGATAGTGTTCATTGGAGAAAGGGTCCCTCAGTGGATGCTATGGTGGTTGAAGCAGCCACCAAGAAAGAACTCGCAGAATAGAGTTCTTCTGTCCATCCTCCTAGGAAAAAGTCCATGTCAGTGGATAGACTTGGGAAGCATGTCTACGCTTCAGCAACCTTTGCCCTCAGGTCACTGAAACAATTGGCATATGTTTAGAGATTTCAGAGGGAATTTTTTCAAGGAGTTTTTCAATACCCTCTCAGGGTCCATATATGCAAAGGATAAGAAGACAGTTTCTTCTCAACTGGACACCTTCCAATCCCTATCTTGAATGCTTCCATGAGACTGATTTCTCATGCGTCAGAGGGAACTTCGAGAGCTGCAGGTTCAGGAATTGCTGTAAGAAGGCATGCCTTGATGTACCTTTGTGACTTTGCGAAGCCCTTCAAGTCTTCATTCATCAATGCCTCTTTTGATTGCTCCACCTTGTTTGGCCCTAAGGTGAAGGAGACTGTCAAGGAATGAGTAGGATAGGAAGACATTATCTGCCATGGGAATCTGTTTTTCTACCCCTCAAAGGACCTGATCCGAGAACCACAGAGGATGCAGAAAGATGTTGTTCCAAATGACACAGGGTTCTTCACAGGACTCCTACAGAGACAGATCCCACTATGGCAGGGGTAGAACTCTAATGGAAGTCATCACCCCCATGGCAGAGGTGGCCAACAACATTAGGGCTTCAGAGGTCCTTTTTCTGAGAAGCCCATTCAGTGCCTCTGATGGGTTGCCCAATTTCTGCACTCTGGAGGCAGTCGGGGAGTGCTTATTTCTTCACCCAGAAGCCAGAAAAGCCATTACCAAAGACACCTGAGTGCAGAGTATAATGTCCAGAAGTTATTACATACCGTTTTCCCTCCCCACTGCAGAACAAAAGAATTCCCGATGTTCCACCCAGTCAGAGGAAAGCAACAGTCATAGAAATAGAAAGGCTGCTGGAAAAAGGGTCTTCCAAGCAGTCCCCTCAGACCAACAAGGATTCAGAACCTACTCAAGATTCTTTTTTAGTGTCAAAGAAGACAGGGGACCTAAGACCAGTTTTGGATCTCAGCAATCTAAATCAGTTTGTAGAACACTCAAAGTTCCAGATAGTCATGGTTCAGTCCATTCTACTACTGCTCTGGAAGGATGATTGGATGTGCCCTATATATCTCCAGGATGTGTACTACCATGTCCAGAAAAACAGGTTATCTATGAGATACCTACACTTATGGATAGGAGCCAGTCACTATCAGTTCAGAGCCCTCCCATTTGGTCTCTCCACAGCCTCCAGGGTATTCAAATGCATGGCAGTAGTTGCCGCTCATCTGAGGCTGCACAGAGTTTGGGTGTTTTCTTACCTGGTTGACTGGCTGCTTTCTGTTTCCACCAAGCTTCTACCAATTCAAGCCAGAGATTACTTGCTCCATCTGTGTCTTCAACTGAGCATCACAGTAAATTATACCAAGTCTCCGTTCCCACGTACTCAAGCCCTGAAATTAATTTGTGCTTGTCTGGATACTGTAACACAAATTGCAAGCTTACCTCAGACAATATTAAACAATCTACGGAACCAAGCCTTACACATTGTTTCTTTTTGTTCCCCTCCAGCCAGGCTGGTGTCACAGCTCTTCAGAGCAATGGCAGCTTCAGTAGTGCTGGTACTTTTAAGATTTCATGTGAGGGTACTGCAATGGACCCTTGCATTGCAAGGATCAATAGGGCACCATTCCTGATGGCACCTATTCAAATTACAAATATTTGCAAACAAAACATAGCTTGGTGGATTCACACACAATACGTTTCTCTGGACTGACTTTTATTTTACCTTTGTCCAAGGCCATGTTAACATTGTATGCCTCCCAACTAGGGTGGGGGAGCATTACTTGGGAAGGACAGTCCAAGGCATGTGGTTTCAGTTAGAGGCCAATCTTCACATCGATATCCTAGAAATGAGAGCAGTCCTATTGGCATTGCAGACAAGTATCAGAACTTCAGGCACTTTCTTTCTAGCCAATGTATCTGATTTAACATAAGAACAGGGTATCCCTTCAGACTAACCCTTCCTTCCTACCCAAGGTAGCATCAGAGACTAATATTAACCAGTCCATCAGTCTACCCATTTTCTTTCTGAGTTTTTCCAACAAGGGAGAAAACATGCTGAACCTATTAGCTGTTCATAGACAACTTAGTTTCTATATTCACAAAATTAAAGATTTCAGAAAATCAGATTGTTTGCACAGTTTAGCTTTGGAAAAAGAAACAAAGCAGTATCTAAAGTAACCTTAGCCAGATGGCTCACTGATTGCATTTATTTTGTCTATAAGAATAAAGGATTAACATTACCCAAATCACCTAAGGCCCATGCACCAGATCTATGGCTACATCAACTGCTTTTTGACCCAGATCCTCTATGGATGACATTTATGCAGCTGCCACATGGTTTAATGCTCATACCTTTATAACTCATTACAGATTGGACATCTTATCTAGGAATAGGGAGCATTTGGCTATGCTGTGCTCCAGAATATCCTTCCTTGAGGACCACTCAAGGTTTCTCTAGCTGGGGATTCTATCCCATCATTTGAGGAAGTGATGAAAAAGGCAACATCAGATATAAAAGTTATGTACTCACCATAACTCTGCATCTGTGTTGTCTGTTTTCATCCTTCCTGAACTCTCCACCCTTCAGGCCCCTTCTTATGTTTATAATCTCCTAGTATGCCGTGAAGGGTATTCCCTGTTAGTCTTACTGCGTGACCTCCAGTCTTCTCTATCTTTATGCTGTAGTTGGTGTACCAATAAATTTTTGAATATGCTAATGGTTGGCTTTCCTTTGACATATATTGGTTAGCAAAACAGGGGGCAAACTCAGTCTGAGGTAACTAAGGAGAAGAGAGCACTATAGGGTAAGGGGGAACTCTGGAGCCTTAAGTCTATCAAAGTGGCCAAAGCCGGATCCGAGATCTATCAGTTGAGGAAGTACGAAAAAAGTCAACACAGATGCAGAGTTATGGTGTGTACATAACTTTTGTTTGTATTTTATTAAACTGAACCTGAGCAGGATATACCTATAACCTTTAACATGGTGAGGAAATATGATGTAATGTTGGGCTAAAAGATTAATGATGTGAAAAAAAAGTAATGGTGTTAAACTAGAGCCTTACTTTTGCACTGGTACATACTTACCTCTCTATATTAGGTCGCAAGAATGAGGTACCTAGGAATTTAGACATAGCTGCTTTAGGCTCCAGCGAACCCTGTGGTCGCTGGGGGCCCCCCAACCACTGCAAGTTATCTTATCTTGATATTTTGTAACATGTCTGTCAAACCAACAAAAGCTAGAACAGCAAGCCTGTATACTTAATAAACCAGGTGAGTAACAATAACACTTATTTATCTCAAAATTCAAAGATCTTTAATTATAGTAACAATATCTTGTCAAGTAAGCTTTAAAATTCCATTAAATATTTTACCACTGATATAATGCCCCTGGCCTAGTTAAACCCTGTTGGTGGACATCCTTTTCACTAAAACTAACATTATAGCTAGCTTTAGGTACCTGCAATACCCATGGCTGCAGAGCCCCCTTAATCATCCTTGACTGTGTGGTGGCCTCACAAAAGCTGCTGTTGGTTGGGGAAAAATGAGGAGAGGAAAAATGTATTAATTTTCGATTACACTCTTTAACCTGAACAGGACTGTGATATGACTGTGTTAGGACAAAGCTGGTTATGAAAAAAAGCAAAGTAAGCACTAGAGAGATCAGCAGCCCAGAGTGAATGATCTTAGTGCACACCTTGGAGTTTAAGAAGAGCTGATGCTTCTAATCTTCAGGGATGGTTTCTCTTCAGGGAGTTTTATACATACTGGCAGAATAACAGATACTATACCTATCAAAGTCTTTGCTGTAGAATTCTGCTCAGTACCAAAAATAATAGCATAATAAAGTCTCAAAATAAGGAACACATTTTAAATATTACTTTAATTCACTTAAAAAGTTTATAGAATAACACATTTTGCATCAACATGCATTTTTAGACAATAAGAAGTATAAAACTCTGATGACTGTATTTATTGGGACAGAGCAAAATTATGAGGCAAAAATCAGGGAATATCTGTGAAATCAGGGATAGTGATAGGTAGTAATTTACTCCTCTGTGAGGTAAATAAAAAATACTTATCCCTGCTGCTGTTTGATGACTGCTAAACAGCAGTCATTGATATTTTGTAGCAGTACTAGTGTTGTGCAATGTATTGCTATTTGCTGAAGCAAGTACAAAGCTAGCATTGCTGCAATGTGTGCGTGTGTGTGTGTGTGTGTGTGTGTGTGTATAGTAAATATCACTGACTTTTATCAGTGCACACATCCAATAATGCCGGGACACACATTATTCTTCTGGGTATCAATAAAAAATGTAGCTAACAAGTGATTATATTTCAAAAGTAAGGCATTAAATATTTCACAGAACATTCAGACACTTAGATCTTCTAGGAATCTGGTGACCCCCACTCCCCAGACTGTATAAATGGATACAGGGTAAATGGATATATACACGGCGTTCCCTTAATCATCCTTGACTGGTTGAGGAAAAAATGAGGAGAAAAAAAATGTTTCATGTTCTGATTGTACTCTTGGGGCTGTGATATGACCCTGTTATGACAAAAGTAGTAATGGCCTTTGCCCTCAAACACACACATTCTAAAACATCCCTGCTCAGACATTTGTGTACAGAAATTAACAATAGGTTATGTGGGGACTGGGGATTGTGTAGTCATTGTTTCCTTTACTTTTCTAACAGGCCTCAGAGATGTACAAAGAAAGTTACTTTACCTTCTGCAGGGGCAGTGTACTGCCTGGAAGCAGCAAAGTAGAATACATTATTGCAATCATTATTTTTTTTCACTTTCTTCACACTCAAACATCGGGCATGTATACAGCTGGTTTGCTTTGGGGGTTTGGGTTGAGGAGTGAGGAGGCATGCTATGTATATGTATTTCAACAGTCTCTTGAAATACACGACTGTGGCCATTTGAACCTCTGCTTTCATCCCAACCTAACACCAGAGGGATGCATAGACAGTGACTGTGACTGTTGTTGTGGGGATTAGGAAGCCAAGCAGTATTCCCAGACAGGATCTGTGTATCCTCACAATTGGCTTGTTAATATATTTTGAGCTGCTATCTTGTCAGCTTTGAACTTTAAGCCTTGGGTACAACTTATGTCTTCAATGAAAGAAAAAAATAAGACTGAAATTTTTTTTATTACTTAAGATTTTTGTTTAGGCCACTTTTGGATTAAAAGGTTGGGAAATGCTCTAAAATGCATCCCACATTTGCTGTATCCAGGACTGTTTCCTTCTGAGCCCCCCCAAGCCTTTCTGTGTTGGGGGGAAGCCTTTTAGCTTATCAGTGGGAGTGGTAAGCACTAGGTAGCCTATCTACCACAAGAGGAGTGGTTTCTGGACCAGAAATTGTAGTTTATTGGCTGTTTGGGCAGTTTTTCCATCTCTTTCAACTTTCTGGTTTAAAAGCCTGCATTTTTGCTTTTCCTGCCTTTCCTTCTACTACAAGAGGAGTTGTTTCTGGCCCAGAAATTGTAGTTTATTGACCATTTGGGCAGTTTTTTCCATCTCTTTCAACTTTCTAGATTAAAAGCCCACGTTTGTGCTTGTTTCCCACCTTTCTGTAACTAGTCAAGTCCAGATACAGATTTGCTGTATCCAGGACTGTTTGTAAGCTTCTGAGCCCCCCAAGCCTTTCTGTGTTGGAGGGAAGCCTTCTAGCATATCAGTGGGGATGGTAAGCACTATGTAGCCTATCTACCACAAGAGGAGTGGTTTCTGGCCCAGAAATTGTAGTTTATTGGCCGTTTGGGCAATTTTTTCATCTCTTTCAACTTTCTGGTTTAAAAACAAGAGTTTGAACTTGTTTCCCACCTTTCCTGCAACTAATCTAGTCCAGATACAGATTTGCTGTATCCAAAGTTTCTGAGCAGTGCTAAGGTCTGCTCTTCAGTTTTTCCCTTAGATCTGATAGTTCTCTCATCGCCTGCACTTTTACTAGTTTATTAGTCTAGCACTTTACCAGACTTCTTGTAGCACACAAAAGTGCTACCAGCACTAAACGTTCAACAAGAAAACAGCTTCAGTACTTACTATTAATGCCCACCACTCCAGGCATGTCTAAAGGTCAGTTCCCTGTGCCTTCTCCTATTAACCTGGTGAACTTGGGCATCCTGAGGCAATGTAGCAACTGCTTCATGTACACAGACACCCTCTCCTCTTACCTCCCAACACTCAGACTTGTGAGAGATGCACTTGTATATCCAAATTGGAAGTCACTCACTCTCCAGCCAACACCGTAATAGCTGGTCAAGAGGAGGAGGTCAACACTTGCACCACACCACATGGAACACACAGCCCTCCAGAACACACACCAGCACTGCGTTCACATAAAAAAAAAAAAAAACACACACCCACCTTCGCAGAGGCTCTCAATAAAAATCTACCCAAACAGCAGAGCTCTCCAAGACAGAAATGCACTTGACCATCACAACATAACACAACACTAATCATGAGACACATAACTCTCCTAAACAGTGTGCCACTCAACCAAAGCCCCTAAAGCAAAACAGCATGCCCAGCACACTAGTCATAGGTGACTCAATAGTGAGGCACACTGATGTCCCACTCACTAGTTTCCAAAAGGAGAAAGAAACAGTCTGCTGCCTGTCAGGTACCAGGATCTGCCACATAACGCACACACTCAGGTCCCTCAACAACAGGAACAAGTATGACTGTCATTGTACATGTGGGTGTGAATGACCTAAGACGTACCTCCCTGGACTACATGAAAAGAGACATGGAGGAGCTCTCGGATTATGTAGCCCAGGCGGGTATGACCCAAGCCCTGAGCAGCATCCTACCATCATGCAGAATGATACCACAGTACAAGCAGAAAATTACTGATTTCAACAACTGGTTAAGTTTCTGGTGTCATTCTAAGGGGGTCCAGTATCTGCCAGGGATGACATGATTGACAGACCTCGATTCTTTGCCAGAGATGGCCTGCATCTGTCACCTGGGCTTTTGGATACTGGCCAAGGCTTTTGCAACCCCTATAGTGCCTTTTTAGGTGGTACTCCAAAGACCAAATTACCACCATAACAGCTGCAAACTAATGTAATCTGAGGGTCATGCTGCTCAACGCTAGAAGTCTAAATCTCAAAAATGCACTTTCTCGAAGCACTCCTTAAAATGGAGAACATTGACATTTATGCTGTAACAGAGACCTGGTTCAAGGCAGCAAAAAGCACCCCTGCACTACCAGGCTATAACTCATTCCACACCTTTCAGCCCCAGAACTTGGACCAAAGCTCCAAAGGCAGTGGTGTTTCCATATTCATAAAGGACGATCACACCTCCAGACTTGTAACCCAACATAACACATTTGAGATATTTCAGATGCAGCTAACATTGGGTAAGACAGTGATTCAGGTCGTAGCCTGCTATAGGTCCCCAACCATGTCCCTAGATTCACACTCCATATTCCTAAGCACCTTGGAGAATATTAGGGTCCAACCTAATACTCTCATACTGGACGAGTTCAACTACACCTCCATTAACTGGGAAAACTACTCATGTAACAATACACTTGCCCAATGTTTCCTGGAATTCATTAATTCCAATGCCCTGGACCAGCTCTTTCTTACCCCCCATTAGAGGTAGCAACATCCTTGACCTGGTCATTACTAACATGAGCGACCATTGCTCTACACCAATAGTCAACCCCTCCCTGGTTAGATCTGACCACAAAGTAATCACCTTGGAAATCCACATACCCCCCCCCCCCCACAAAGGTAACCACCATGAAAAACTTCTCTCGAGCTAACTTTGGGCTGCTAAAAACAGAGGTGGCTAACTTCACGGCACCCATGTAAATGGAGAATAGTTGCATGACCACCAAATCATACACAAATGCACTGTACGAGCATGTACACAAATGCATGGATGTCGCCATACCCAATAGAACCAAGATACTCTCCTCCAAAAAAAGGAAGCCAGCCTGGTGGTACCCTGCCATAAACAAACTCTACAACAGGAGGAGGAAATTGATGTGGAATAAGGTGAAGTCCCAAGACTGGAAAAACTCCCTTATCAGTCTCAAAAAGTTGAGATCCCTCATCAAATCCTGTAAAGCTAGCTATGAAAACAGAATTGCAGATAGTAAAGACAACCACAAGGCCTTCTATAGTTATGTAAAGAATCTCCACGGCAATACTCAGATTTGCTCTGAGCTACTGCACAGTGGTACCTCTTATACCAAGCCAACATATATTGCCAATATACTGGCCAACAGATTCATTGCCAACTTTTCCCCCCTCAAAGGGCCAGTCACAATACCAGTAGATTGCCAGGCACCCTGTATTACTGCTGCACAGATTAAAACAGCACTGTCCAAGGCCAAGAATACAGCTTCTATGGGACCTGACAGTATCCATGGCTGTGTTCTACATGAACTACAAAGTGAACTGGCACCTCACCTGTGTGCCCTGTTCAATCACAGCCTCACCTCAGGCTTTGTCCCTACCGAATGGCACACTGCTGCAGTCATCCATCTCCACAAAGGAGTAGCGACTACAGACCCTGGGAACTATCGCCCCATTAGCCTGACGAGTCTGATATGCAAAGCTATGGAACACATCATCATGGATCTAATAAACAAGGATATAGGGAATTTCCAAACTCTGGATCCCAGACAGTTTGGTTTTCTGAAGGGTAGATCATGCCTGCTCAACTTGGTCAACTTCTCTGAGTCAGTCACCAGAGCTGTGGATGAAGGCAAGGTGGTTCATACAGCTTACCATGATCTGGCCAAGGCCTTTGATACCATTCCTCCCTCAGGAATCATAGAAAAACTCACTAAGCTACACATCAACCCCTATATCACTAGGTGGGTTGCAAACTGGCTCACAGGTAGAACCCACAGTGTGAAAGTAGCTGACTCCAAATCAGACTGTCGTCCAGTCACCGGTGGAGTCCCACAGGGTTTGGTCCTGGGCCCTCTCCTGTTTAGTGTCTACTTCTCTGAAGTCCAGGCCAACATGAAGGGACTCTGGCTGACCAAGTTCGCAGATGATTGCAAGTTGGGAGCTATTATTAACTCCCCAAGTGATGTTGACATCCTACAGAAACGCCTCACTGAGACTGACTGGTGTCAGAAACATGGCCTTAAGCTCAATGCCAAAAAATGTGTCATCATCCCCTTTGGGAAAAACCCAGTTCCCACGAATTACCACATCAATGGTAGTCCAGTGAACACAGAAGGCATTATAACAGATCTTGGAACAAAGGTTGACAGCAACCTCTCTTTTGACCATCACATTGCCACTGTGGTCAGAAAGTCCTTCTATGTGGCATATCTCATTACTAAGGGTTTTGCATCCAGGAAGAAAGAGGTCATTGTCCCCCTATACTCTTCCCTCATTAGGCCAATCATTGAGTACAATGCTCCATTTGGCATGTACCTCACTAAACACCTGCAACAACTGGTGAGACTGCAAAAGTACCTCTCAAAGAGGATCCTAGGCCTTAAATATTTGTCCTATATGGACAGACTCAAAAAACTCAACTATTTTGTCTCATATCACCTACTTAGAGGCGATCTCTGCTTGATTTACAAAGCCATGTCTGACCCAGCTCTGCTAGAAATGCTACATCTAAAGAAATCCCAATCCCACCACACCACACGCACCAGAGACCTCAACCTACCACAATCAACAGAACATGCTGGAGGGACAGATTCATAACCCAGAGACTGCCCATGTTATGGAATAGACTTCCCATACATGTCAAGCAGAGCATCTCACTGTGCTTCTTCAAGAGAAATCTTTATAAGTGGATGGGAAATGGAAAATTCACCCCAGGGTTCAGAGGCTTTACTCAACAGAGGCACTGTGAACTAAGGTTGGGTGGCACGATGCCAGGTTAATCCTATCGGCTAGGCTTGTAAGGGCTCAAGGGCCATTAGCCTAGTACACACCTATGAACCTATGTTTACTGGTAAGCCATGATGCACCTGCCTGATGAAGGATCATGTGTAGACACTAGGTCAACAGGTCCTTTATAGTTTGCTTGAGAAAGTTAAGCAGATCCTGAGAGAGGAAGGACAGGAAATGTTGGGTCAGGGAGTAATTCATGATTCCAGTAGTTTACTTCTGTTTTAACATATCTTATTACAAAAATATAAGTTAACAAATAAACATTTTTTGTTTTTAATTCACAGTAATAGCATTTATTTCTGAAAACTAATATAATAGTCTTAAGTGCAGGAAACCAAACAGTGGAGGGAAGAATGGGGTGGTAGACGAGGGTATCAACCAGGGGTCCCTACCACAATGATCCAAATTAGGCCTTATAATTTCTAGGGGCTGACCCTGCAATGCAGTTGTGATCAAACTGTGTGTTCAGTATGTCTAAACCTCTGTGAATTGCTTCATGATTGTGAGCAGCAATATTGTACATTGGATTTACACATGTAGATATGTATGTGTGCATATATATATATATATATATATATATATATATATATATATATATACACACACACACACACACACACACACACACACACACACACACACACACACACACACACACAGTAAATAAAGGTTGAAGATAAACATAGAAAAGCCAGCTTCCAGAGAGATGTAATGAGTTTTGTAACATGCAAAGATGGGCTACAGGTGAGAGTTAGTGGGAAAAGTACCAGGTTATACTCTTTTGAGGAATCAAAGATAGAATTTTGTATTACAAAAAATACCCCAATGGTTGACAGAGAATAAAAGTATCTGGGTATTATAATACACCCAGGATGAGTAATGCTGTATACTATGAGAGGACACTGTCAAAATAATACAGAATAATGGGGTACAATGCTAGGAGCTTATATGTTATCTTTCCATTTGCATATTGGTATTAAGGTCTTATCTGTAGCACTTTGTTTGATCCTATAGGCTTTACTAGAAAAAGGATGTCTACCTTGGGTGTATGCAGTGCAGGATTACCAATATAGTAATGGTAAGTGGAATATGTAGGGCATCAAAAGGTTCACAGCACAGGGTATGATATATGATACGATATGGTTGTGCCAGCACACCATTAAGGGCAAGTCATAGAAATGAAGGAAAACAGTGGTGTAATAGAGTTCAGAAAAAATCTAAGAGGTTTTACTACAACATCAAGGTGTAGTACTTCTAAAATGTGGTAATGGGACCCCAGAGTACATTATTGGGGTTTAGTGAATAGTTTTATAGAAGGATGAGCAGATGACTGGTACGAGTAGAAAAAAGTGTGTAGAAGGGGAGAGGCAGCTTCATAAAATTAGCTGCAGGATTCTAGGGAACAGAACAGACCAAACATCTTCTTCCACCAGCATCTTAATATGTTCATATGTAAAATACCCCACATATTCCAGCAGTATAAAACCAGAAATTCACAAATTATTACTTCCAATTTTCTGAGTTCCCACATTAGTAAAATTAAGTAGGCAAAATTATTAAGGCCTTATTTTCAGAAGGAAAAAAGGGAAATTGAATTTGATGGGAATAGGTTAACAATATAGAGTAGAAATGCAGATGCTATGTGGTAGACATCTCACATGGGGGCTAGAGGTTTAAATCAAGTCAGGGACAAATGGGAGTGAAGTGTTTAACATATCAACTGTCTGTGTGACTGAGAGCTTCATGTATGATTATAAGATGATGGACATTGGAGAAAGTAAAAGACCACAGCAGCTTCAAGGTTGTGGGATCCTGATTCAAGTAATGAGGTGAGCTGTCAGTGAATGAGAACCAAAGTTGGGATGGCTAGTAGGAAGTGTGGCAACAGGAATAAGGAAAAGCAGGTGACTGTATCAAATGGCAGTATATGTGACTGGAACCGCTCATAGAGAACTTGATGAGGAGGAATCGGGGAAACTGCAAGTATAGATGGACCTTACATGTGGTACAATGAGTAACAATGAATGGTGCTGGAAGGGCATAACCAAAAAGGCAAGGGGAGAGGGAAGGAAGTAAATAGGAAAGAGAGGTGAGCAAGTAGCTGTCAAGCAAAGAGGGAGATGTGGGAATAAAAGAGCTGTGGGGATTGAGAGGAGACCGGGGTTCAGAAAGAATGAAGTCAGGGAAGAAGCAAACATGGTTATCTTACCTAATTTTTAAATTATTCCACTGTTTCCATCCAAAAATCTAGGTGTTGCCCTCCTCATGTACATTTCCCATTTAATGTAGGACTGATGTGCTCAGATGGGAGTGAAGAACAAGTGCCTTTAGTGAAAGAGTTTAAATACCAGAAATCTTTTATTGAGTAATACGAAGTGGGAACATGTAACTGACAAGTGGATTGTGTCAGATGTTGCAGGCTTAGGGACACTAAAGTGGTAGTAATGAAGGTCATGAACTATCAATGTACGTCCTATCATCATGTATGGTTGGGAACTATGGACAGTGACTAAAAAACTCAGTTACTAGCACTGAGAATAAGGTATCTCTGCAGGGACACTGAACTAATACAGTGACAGGAGGAGAAGCTTGATGTTTGAAGATATCCTAAGACGGTCATTACTTCCCTAGATCAAAAGAAGTCAAACAGGGTGGTTTGGCCATCTTTAAAGGATGTGCAGTAGACATCTCCCATGTGAGTTTTTTCAGACATGGCTCACACGGAGGAGGTTCACCCCTTGACTGGTGTGGAAGCACTCTCAAGATGAATTGGAATCTGTGACCGGAGCAAGGAAAGTCTTGGTAACCTCTTTATTGTATTCCCAGTGCATCATTACCAAACAAAGTTGAAAGAAGATAAATGAGTACAGTATACAACATAATACTTCTGTTAGTTGTTTTGTTTTTTCCATGCATACTCTACATTAATGTTTATAATCTATGATGTGGCTCTACAATTATGATTATTACCTTAATACTGTATATATAAAACTTGCCATGTTAATGCTTTGCTATTATTTTTTATTGATTTTTTTTTCCATCATGACGCATAGATGCTTAGTGCTATAGTAGTGATTCAAGTTTGGATTGTTGCCGCAAAAGGCAGCCACCTACATAGTTAAACAAATGAAAAAAAAAATAGAAAGAGAGAAACAGAAGAGAGATGAACAAGTAGTGTGCAGGGAAGAGTAGAGTGATGAACAAGTAGTGTGCAGGGAAGAGTAGAGTGATGAACAAGAAGTGTGCAGGGAAGAGTAGAGTGATGAACAAGAAGTGTGCAGGGAAGAGTAGAGTGATGAACAAGAAGTGTGCAGGGAAGAGTAGAGTGATGAACAAGAAGTGTGCAGGGAAGAGTAGAGTGATGAACAAGGGATGATATGGTAGAAGACAAGGTGAAGACAGTGGGGGCAAGGAGAGATGGGGAGACGAAAGATGACAATGATGGGAAAGGTAACAGGGAAGATAACTGTTAGACCTGGGGGACATATTCCTTATGGGGGAGTAGGTCAGAGAGTGAAGGATAACAGTATGCTAGAGATTAGTTGGTGACAAATAGATCAGGCATTATTTAAATTATCTATAAAATGGAAAGTGAACTTGCATGTGATCATCCATTTGGGATCCAGTAACATGGCTCAAGACATGGTATAAACAGCTGGGTCAAGAGAATGAACCTCAGGGAGTTATGCCTAATGGTAGTAAGGCTGACTGGTCTCTAATGTTCTTACATTTGGTTGTGCCAGTAAGACCAGAAATTCATTGCCTAGCTGGAACACTGGTGCAAGCATGAGGCGATCTGGGAACTATCTAGGAGGAGAAATTCCTGTAAGTTTTTTTTAATACTTTTATTAAATTATCATTTAAGACGCAAGCAAACATAATTTAACAGAAAAGAAAACAAAACATATTAATTTTTTCCCACTTACATACATTATACATCACATATCTTTTCTTTCTTTGTAACTATCATCAGTCCAACACTACATAAATTTCTGAATTTGTGCCTTCCCTTAAACCTCACTCCTCCTCCTCCTGAACATTATTCTGCAGGCATTGTTCCCAGTTTCAATTTATTTCTATATAATTTGCTCCTTCCATTTCTAAAGATTCCTGTTCCATTTCTATTATCTTATATAATATACAGTTTAGATTTTGATTTCCATTTTCTAGTAATTGCTTTTTTGCAGAAAGAGAATTAAACTTAATAAGGCCTTCCTATGTCTAACACAATTCAGATCCTGTGACCCAGCTCAGAAAATAATTCCCTTAGATACAGCCATTTGCTCATCTAATATTTCTGACAGAGTACTCTGTAGGGAATTTTTAAAATCTGCAAACTGATAGCACTCTCAAAACATGTGTTTCCAGTTACCTCTTTCTTCCCCAGCATGCCTCCACCATTTTCTATCTAGCGGAGGAAAAAATTCTGTGAAGTATGCGTGGGTTATAAAAGTACCTATGCAAACACTTCAAAACAAAGAATCTAAATATTTTGGACGTTGTTGCATACTTGAAAGCCATGTACGTCTGCCCATTGTTCTCTTATACATTGCTTTTCCAGTATCTCTTCCCAATCTTTTTTAACCTCCTCTGATTCTTATAGTTATCATGCAGTATATTTTATATACCCCAATAACTAGCCCTTTTTAACATTGTTTCACTAGCAAAGTCTCTCTTTGAGCTTTATTGTCAGAAGAATGAGAAACAAAGTCCCCTTCTGCTTCCTGGCTAGCTTTTTGTTTGATAATCTTTATTTCCTCTTTACTCTGTTCTGCATTACAAAATGTCTTTGATCCTCCAGGAGAAAAAATTCTGAAGACCGCAGGATACAGAAGGGTGAATCTCGCACCTACCTCTCAACATTCTCTGATTGCTGGGATAAATTTGTTTCTCTTCCGCCTAGTGTACAGTGAATAATCATTTTCTACAAACACTCTATCTCTGATTTTTAATACTGTTCCTTTCTGCCACAATTTTGTCAAGATCAACTTTTTCTTCTGGTATGAGTGCATCATTATTAATATAGTCTTGGCTGTTTTTTCATGGCCTGGTTTGGTGTATACAAACACAATGTGCCCTTCCAGTTAAGAGATCCTGCTGTGGAACACCAGTTCAGTTGCTTATTTCTGCTTTCATAAAATTAATGCAGTCTGTCCTTACAGTTTTCTGGTACAGCAGAAAATCTTGGGTTCTCCATGTGCACTATGGGTTGTAACTGTTATTTTATTAGACAGATTTTCTTGACAAGCCTAATACTCAGTCAGCCTTTTCTTCATTTCATTCTCTGATTTTTGCAGTTTTATTACTTCATCTGAATAGTTAGTTAAAGCTTCTACTATATTTTCCAGACTTTTTTTTAATTTAAGTTGATACAGTCCTTCAATTTTTTTTTATTTTATTCACCTCTGAGTACATTTAATTTATTTTCCTCTACAGTACCGCACATTTTTTTTACCAAAGCTGCAGCTTGAACTGCATTTTGCTGAATAGCTGCAGGATTCTTCGCAGCCAGTGTTTCACTTCACCTTTTGTGGTTTTCAAATTTCTTCTTTGCTGGGATCTAGTCAGTGTACTTATTAGCCAGTAACTGAATTTTACCAAAGCTGACAATTTCACTGGTCATTCTTTCTCTTTTTTGTTACCAAAGCTGACAGTTTCACCATCCCTTCTTTCTCTTTTCTGTTTTTACAGTGGGAGAGCTGAAATTAAGCTGCTGATCAGTGTGCAGTCATCTTGGAAGTCAAATATTAATAAGGAATTTGACTGTGTTCCATGAACTAGCTTTATGTAAAAGTTGACAGCAGGGTGGAAAATGTGTTTCTGGAGGGGCAGAGAGATTGAAGATGGGTAAAAACCTGCCTAAGTGGGAGCATACAAAAAGTAGGAATGTCGAAAACATCACTTTCAGTAAAATGAAAGATAATAGGCAGCTGTAGGGGTATGAACTTGGAGTTCTGTTTTGATGTCTCCATTTAGGTGGCATCCACAAACTGTTAAACATGGGATGTCTAGCTGCTGTAAGTGGAAGACGGAGGGACTAGTGGCAAAGAAGGTATAGATGGACTAAGAATCTGGTTAAAAAAAATGGCAGTTGGAATTTCATTGCTAAAAATGTACAAGGTCATACACTGTCAGAATAATAATTCCAGAAGTGATAATCTCCTAGGAGTCATAATGTCAAGTACGGTAGATGAGAAAAAAAGGATCTGGGGAGCACAGTCCATATAAAAATGGACCTCTCAGCCTGAAGTGGGAAGAATGTCACCAATGCAAATAACATTTCTGAGTATATAGCCAAAGGAGTGGACGTGGTAGATGTCATTCTTCTTCTATACAGAGGCTTGTGAAGGTGACATCTGAACTGTAAGTAGATCTAAGAGCTGCTAATTTAAAAGGTACAGTGGAAGACCACATAAATGATCAAGGAGAATGGACTGCTGGATTACAAAAAACAAGTAGAGTCCTCTCAACATGTGTAGCTTAAGGAGAAAAAAGTATGGCAGAAGAGACACAGTGTGAGCTCTGAATTCCAGAGGGAAAAGAGAGAGTTAAAGGAAAAAGAGAACAAAAAGAATAGGGGTTATGGGTATTAGGTAGAGAAGTAGATTTAGGATATACACAAAAATGTATTATTCACAGAAAGAATAGTTAGGTTTTGAAATAACTTAACAAAATGACTTGTGGAGCATTCAACATGAGTCAGAAATGGAGTGGGATGAGTACACTCCATTGGGGTTTGCTGTATATCAGGGTGATACTGACAGGCCATTTCATCTGCTTTTTTCAGTTTAATAACATGTTCATGTGATTAATGTCATGTCCACATGCTTCAGTCTATTGTAATCTATAAAGTAACTTTGCATTGCATAATAGCTATACTGCAAGTGTTTTCAGTGCATAAGATGTTGCCCCCTTAGTATGGCAACAAGGTGTCAGATAAAAAGAGTGTTGTCACTATATACATAAGCTAATGTTAAGTCCATTAGTTTAGGGTCAAAAGCTGAAAGGATTGGCATAATACTCACAAGATCTCATGAGCTACATTTTAAAGGTTGTTGTTTGTCTTTTCGGCTTTTCCTGGTTAGGGGTCACTGCAGCGGAACTCCGGTCCGCTAATGATTGGCAGTAGATTTTTTATGGTGTCGAGTTGCCAGCCCAATGCCCAACCTTCAGCGAAGGCACGCCCATTCACACATGTCTTTCGGAAGCCACTCGACCGTGGGGAGGACATGCAGACTCCACACAGAAGGCACTCCAGCCGTGAATCGAACAGGATAACCTCTTGCTGTGAGGAGCTACATTTTAAAGGTACTGATGCAAAAAAAGCTGTGAATATTTTGGCTGTAACATTTTAAATAGTATAAAACACATTCACTTGAAATGTAATCATTAGAATAATAATAGTTACCTGTCAGTGATCATTGGATACTGTGATCAGTTTCTATATTTCATGTCTAAAGCTGATGCATCAGACTAATAATAGATGTTCTCCCTGCCTTAACAGATGAAAAGTGTTTTAAACCAGTGACTCATTCTCACCTATAAAGTAAAATGTCTCGAAATATAAGGAAATATCACAGATATATTTTATACTTACCTCATATATTTGCTTGGGTTTGATCTAGCTGGATGCAAAGACAAATACAAAAAATTTTATTAAATCTGATACCCATTTCTCAGCTATGTTGAACAGCTTAGGAAACCTCCAGTGTTCCCGTCTCTGGAAACATGCTTAGTAGAACACATCTGGCTATATTGCTGCTGCTATAGCAGATAACAGGCCATAAAACTAGAGTACCTGTGGTAATATGTTGCCTTTAAAACTATTGCCAGCTTATTATAGAAATACAAAAGCACAAAATCATAAAGTCTGACATCTGACAGGGCCATCTGGCTCTGAGAAAGCTTGTTCTTCTTCTTCCCTTCTTCTATAACAGATGCAGCTCTCCTTAGATAATTTACAGTTTACTTCTTGTTGCCCAGTAGAAGATCTGACTAGTTTGTATCATAATGTTTTAATTCCCTTACTATTTTGACCAGGAATCTGTCCTAGGAAGCATAGGCTATGCATGTACATTACCATTCTGTATGGAAAATTGCTTCTTACACTGCCTTGGAGCCATCCTCCATCTTCATATTATGTTGCCACATTCTTGCACGTCCTTTTTACTGAATGATAATGTTATCATCATAAAGTGGATTTCCCTGGTGTGTTATCCACTCTAGTAGGTATGTATCTTCCTTTTTTACCAGCACAGGCTAATTTATAACAGAAGTTCTTGTGTCAGTGTCATGTCAAACTTTCATTAGAAACAGCAGAGCCAGTTCAGTAACTATATTTGTTCCTGGGGATGGCAGTGGAGAAATGTCAAATTATCTGCATGCTACAACAGTCAGCAGGTAGGAGTTTAAAATGAGAAGTATTTCCCTTCTATGAAATACAAGTTATCATGATTGAAGTCTTACCTTTCTCTTCATCTGATGGTCTTAAATATGCCCATGCTAGTCTTAACAACTTAAAAGTTCATTCCACTTAAATTCATTTTGTCATTTAATTATAAAGGTTTCATTCTCATTTTTGCAGGGGCAAGAATGGATGTGTTTTACTTTTATAGCAAAAGAAGGTGCCTGTTTGACTGAAATCAAGAAACATACTTCTTACAGTGCTGCATAATTTGCCAAGTACTGGATTTAATTTCATCTTGACCATACTTGCAGTTTTGTTGCAAGATATAATAATAGTAAAGAAAGTTTCCGTCCACTCTTCTCCCCTTTCCTCAGAAAGCTGAAAACATAAGTAGATATGGCTGATGCTTGCAGGGCAGCAACCTGGCATGTGGCCAGGATAGTCTGTCCTGCAGCAGAGTTTTGTTCATTGGTATACAACATAGTCGACGTTTCCCCTTAAATAAATCATAAATCGTGAAGTATAAAGCAATCCTACTGTCTTTGAAAATTGTTTTGTTTCATATTGTTATGCCTTCTGACAACATATTTATGCATCTCTTAGAATGCCCCTATCCAGTTGCACTCTACTGTTTCTTCTTAGTTTTAGTGATGACATAGCTTTTTGAACACATTGGGGGCAATATATGTTTTAATACGTATGTTGTATAATAGCAGGGTAACCCCCCCAGAACTCCAATATAGGAATCTTTCTGGAAATTTCTAAAACTAGCTAGTTACAGCTGATGTAGCATAAAAAAAGAAAATGATCATAGTGAGGAAGGCCTACTGCTTCCAAAGGATATTTTTTTCAGGAGAAATGGCTTCCATGACTCAGCTGCAGGTCCTGGCGATGACTAAACCATGAAATCCAGAGCAAAAGGATTCATTTGAAGAGATCACCAACATGCATGTTCCTTACCAAAAACTGAAATCTGAAGGCAAGGACATCGGGAGGCGTATGCACTCTATGCATTACAGTACAAGTACTGTGGATGGGGGTAGCACCAGGGCAAATATTTGGATCCATGAGGAACCACATATGTACTTTAAAAATCACTGCATACTCTTAAGACAATACAGTAATTTAAGACTGTATCACAATTTGCAGCTCATGTGTTTTTGTCTTATTGTTTCATCTCCTTTTTGGGGGGGTGTTAATTGCTCCATTTAAAAGGTGTATATGTACTCTGGAAAGTGAGAAACTCACAAAACATGAAAGCATCCTCCTGGTGTTCTTTTGCAGCTTTCCTTTAAGCCTTTATAAGGTTTAGCTATTCTGACTGGTAGAAAAGTTCCAGCAATTACATAAGCAGCAGGGCGATATGCAGAAGTAAAGGGGGAGGTGTGTTTGCAGCACTTTTCTAGAAGAGTACCAGCATGGTAGCTAATAGATATGTTCTCTGCAACAGCATCTTTATAAAATCAGAACTGCAGTCTCTGTTGGTTGGTGGTGCTGCCACTCTTACTGCTCAGATTTGTTGTTTTCATGTTGTTTGGTGGTGCTGTCATTCTTACTGCTCAGATTTGTTATTTTCCTGTTGGTTGGTGGTGCTGTCACTCTCACCGCTCAGATTTGTTGTTTTCCTGTTGGTTGGTGGTGCTGTCACTCTTACTGCTCAGATATGTTTGTTATTCTGTTGTTGTTTGGTGATGCTGTCACTCTTACTGCGCATATTTGTTGTTTGTTATTCTGTTGTTGTTTGGTGGTGCTGTCACTCTTACTGCTCAGATTTATTGTTTGTTATGTTGTTGGTTGGTTGTGCTGTCATTCCTACTGCTCAGCTGTGTTGTTATTCTGTTGTTGTTTGGTGATGCTGTCATTCTTACTGCTCAGATTTATTGTTTGTTATGTTGTTGGTTGGTTGTGCTGTCACTCCTACTGCTCACTCCTACTGCTCAGATTTGTTGTTATTCTGTTGTTGTTTGGTGATGCTGTCATTCTTACTGCTCAGATTTGTTGTTTGTTATTCTGTTGTTGGTTCGTGGTGCTGTCACTCTTACTGCTCAGATTTATTGTTTATGTTGTCGGTTGTTTGTGCTGTCACTCCTGCTCAGATTTGTTATTCTGTTGTTTGGTGGTGCTGTCATTCTTACTGCTCAGATTTGTTGTTTGTTATTCTGCTGTTGATTGGTGGTGCTGTCACTCTTACTGCTTAGATTTATTGTTTGTTATGTTGTTGGTTGGTTGTGCTGTCACTCCTACTGCTCAGATTTGTTATTCTGTTCTTGTTTAGTATGTGAATTAGAAGAAGTGTATTTTCAAACTTGTACAGTAGACCCATATATATATATATATATATATATATATAGTTTATTAATAAAGGAATTTCACAAAAGAGGTTTCTTCCTGAATTTACCACCATATGTAAGGTGAATGTGTGCTGACCTTAATTTTATGGCTGTTTGGAAAGTGTTAAAAAATGAAGGTGAATGTAGCATCCCTCTCAGTTGTGTCCATTTGCAGTGGATTTGTTATGAATTTTGCCTAGCTCTTCTACAAGCTGAAGTAGGTTTAGCAGTTTTATTTGGTTGTGATGTAATACCATCATACCTGACACAGAAGTGATTTATGATCATATTTAACCTGGAATAAAGAAATGGGAAGTGGGGTACATGTGTGAGGTAGTTTGGTAAGGACCCTGTCAAGGATATTAGAGCTTTTAGCGGGTAGTTTGTACAATTTGCTCCAGTGCATTGGTGTTAATACTTAGCATTTTCCTAGATGTTTTTCTTATTTTTAGAAATGTAGGTGTGCAGATCAGTCTTCAGATAATTGACTCCCCCCAACATGAAGGCATTTGGTTAGCTATTTCTCCTCAGTGGTATTAATGTAAATTTCTGTGATCACTGGGGGACAATGGCAGAGATCTATCGCTAGCAATGGGGTAATAGTTGGATTTGTAAGAGTGGTTTGCATCTCCAACTTAGAGTTGTTGATAATTTTGATGTGAGGTGATAGTGTTTCTGAGAAATACAGATACAACCCTACAGTTTACATCGGTGGGGGGGCTATGGCATATTTTGTTAAAAAGCAGTCATGAGTAGCTCATTTGGTGTAAAGTCTATGGAAATTGGGATGGACTTTATGTGCTTTTCCAAGGGGTCAGTTGCATATTTGGAGTAAAATATCTATTTTTGTTTTGCTGTTTCATATAAATGATTAGCTTCCAAACATGCATTTGCTGAAAGTGGGGGAGAGCAGCACTGTAATGGGGGAGTTGTTGGACAACAGTATGTAATAGGGTAGGAGGACAGCATGATGACAGTGGGGGTGTGATTATTGGGGGGCAGCAGTCTGGGAGCCGTGAGTACATATGTGAAAATCCTGGCTATACCCCTGTTTGATGGTGTGGAACTACCACAGTTTCATTTTTGCTACTGGAGATTGATATGACACAATTTGTTTAATTGTATGGTTATTTATTTTTAATATTTCAGTTGTCAGCTGAGCAAGATACTATCTGCATTAATAAATCTGTTTTCAGTCTATTATCAGTTATTACCTTTCTCTCTCAAATGTACAGTAATCATTATTAATTAACTGAGGTATATATTTTACCAGTTTTTTTGCCAACACTGTCATAAGCAAATTCTAATTATGGTTTAAAAGTGAAATAAGGCTGAGTTCTTGACAGTAACAAAATCAAAGACAGCCTGATCAATAGAGCCCTGTATCAGCATGTCATATAAACAAAAGTAATTCTTTCCATAAGTGATATTAATTTTATCTTTTGACAACCTCCTGTGTATACAATCATTCAATAACAACTCCATAATCTTTGAAGAATAATCCGTGGAGACCATAATAATCATGCCATTCAAAGAATTAAATTAACATCTCATATAGAAAGACTGACTTTTATTTATATGACATGCTGATACAGGACTCTATTGATCAGGCTATCTTTTATTTTGTTATTGTCAAGAACCCTGTTCTTCCAGCCATTTTTGGCATCCTGAAGATACACAAAAATTCAGAAGACCCCTCCCCCCAATTAAGACCTATTATGGCTGCAGAATTGTCTGAGACAGAGGCATTAGCAGTCTATATCGACAAGACAGCTAAACAAATGCTATTGAGTAAAATGCACATTTTATGTTATTCTTGGAATCTTTTAAAGTTTTTTAAGATCAGTGGACTTTCTGTGAGGATTTAATTTTTGTAACAGTAGATATAGTTAATTTAATTTCTGTAATACCACATCAGGTGGGTTTTGGGAAGTTTTATAAGATGATGGTATGTTGCGATGATCTGATGATGTCATTTTCATTTATTCCTCAACGTATGGGTCTCAGATTCGATCCTTAGATCTGACACGGCCAATATGTTTAGATTCTTGGATCTGACTCTCGAGCTCCTCCCTTTATCCATAATGCTCATTAATTGCTAGATTACCTCAGATCTTGTTTGCCACTCTAACAATTCAGTTGGGATTGCATTCTTTCTAGCTCTAGGGTGCCTTTTTAGGTATTATGAGTAAAAAATAGAATTTATTTTTTTCTATTTCTTATACTTACTATTTATATCTTTTAATGCTTCCCTCCTTTACTCTTTCTTACATTCAGGATACCGTTTGTAATTTTTTGTACCATTGTTGGTACTAGACCTATTTCTGTACCTTTTAGGTATTCTATCTATCATCATTGGCAGATAATCTTTATTTTTTTTTCTTTCTTTCCTCTTCCTGTTCAAAAAAAAAAAAAAGCTCTGTTTGTATACAATATTTTGTAGAGCTTCTCTATTCTCTTCTCGTTTAATTACTGTTGGTTGGCTTGTGTTTGATAGTCGATATGGCTGACAAGCCTACTGGCTTTAAGAAGTGCACTTCCTGTGGGCAAAATATAACCATACGCCCACAGGAAGTGTGTATATTGTTTATGTCTTTCACATTTGCAGGTGTCTTGTGAGATTTGTGCTGGCTTTAATTCAAGGGCAATTAGTGACAGGTGGAATAAGTTGGTCCTGAAGGCTCTTTTGCCAGCTTCTTCTTCCTCTACTGCTTCTACTTCTGGAGCTCAAACCCCAGCAAAAAAGCAAAGGTCATCAGAGCTCAGGGAGCACAGGAAGCACTCTCCTACTCGATCTCCTGCACCTGTTCCGAGTTTGGAGCTGCCATCCAAAATCAACAAGGTGTCAGATCCGACACCTTCAGATCTGACAACCACTACGGTTAAGACTCCTCGAATCCAGAACCTGTGTGTCCTAAACTTTGGTGTACATTTTTACAGGAGACTCCTAGGAAGTCATCCTGCCTTCCTTCCACAGTTTCCTCACTCAGGTCCTCTCGTATTCTTTCCAAGACAGATATGGACAGGATGATGAGGAAGTTCTTTAGAGCACAAATCCAGATGGGGGTGTTGCCAGTTCCATCTCCCATCGTATTCATGAACCTTCAGCCACCTTCACACCCCATAGAAACTCCTTCTCTGATAAGACCCATAGTTTCAGAGCCGTCAGATCCAAGATTGATGAGAGCTGAAGGTTTGGATCTAAGGATATCACCTTCTTTGGATCTGACATTTTCTTTGACCCGTTCAGCGCCGATCCCCACTGAGCAGTATGAGTGTTGGAGCTGAAGCATTGGTGACGGATCTGGGGTGTTGACTTCAACTCTGAGGATTTTGCAGCTATCACTTCCCCTTGGAGCCTTGACTCTGGAAAGCTCCAATCCAACTCCCTCCTCAGAGTGGAGAACTGGCTGAGCCAAGAGCTTCATCTCTGGTGAGTTTGGTTTCTACTTCTCCTGGACACTCTGCCTTTGAGGTAGTGGACAGGGTTTTCTCCATCTCACAGAATCTTCTACTCACTTCCTTGGATCCTATACTCATTCCCCCAGTGGATTTGAGCTCTAAGTCTCGTAACCCTTCTCCATAGGGACAGCCAACCTGTAAGAGCTTCCAGACAGTTCCTGTTCAGGAACTACCCATCTCTTCCAGTACTTCTCCAGAACACCCCACTGAAGAGGTCCCCTTGAAAAAAACATGCAAGAGGAAGCACCTAGCCTCTTCTTATGAATCTTTAACTGAGTACTCTGATTTTGATGGGGAGGAAGGGTTCTCTAGGTCCCAGGTAAGGATGTCTGCTTTAGAGACATCTTAGAGATACTGTGCCAAAAAGTTGGTTGGGCCTCCCAAAGCGCTTTCCAAGAGGAATCAGTGTTTCTGGAAGCCTTCAGTTCTGGCCTGTCTACGTGTTGGTTTACCGTTTACCCCCCCCCCCCCACCCAGCGGATAACCTTCTAGACCTTGTTTAACACCAGGCTTGGAAGGAACTGGACACTGTGGAACCTATCCCCCGGCATCCATACAGGATTCTAGGAGCCCCAAAAGACAGGCAGTATTGGAGTAAGGGAATACCTGTAGATGCTATGGTTGTGATGGCAGCCACCAAAAAGGAGCTAGCTGAACAGAGTTAATCTGTCCACCCTCCTATCAGAGAGTCTAGGGGGTTGGACAGCTTTGGAAAGCATGTTTACACTTCAGCAACAATTGCCTTACAGGTGCTCTACTACCTGGCACATTTTAATAGATTACAAAGGTACTTGATCAAGGAATTTGATAAAGGAACTCTCTAAGTCTACCCCAGTGTCCATGTCAGCAGAGGAAGAGAAAACTTACTCCTGCCAACTGGCCACCCTACAATCTATATCCAGCACATCCATGAGGTTAATATTTCACGTTGCTGAAGGTTCCTCACAGGCTGCTGGTTCAGGCATAGCCATAAGGATACATGCCTGGATGAGATTCTGTGATTTTTGCAGAGCCCTTTAAATCCTCTTTTATCAGTGCTCCTTTTGATGGCTATTCCCTGTGTGGCCCCACAGTTAAAGACACACTTTCACACAGTGAGCAAGATGGAAATACTTTCTTTGCTGTTGGAATCAGTTTCTGTACCCTGCAAAAACCTTTCTCTCGGAATCAGCATGGTGGTAAGAAGATGTGGTTCTGAAGTCTCAAGAACCTTTTCAGGACTTGCGTGGAGATTTTTCTGGGAGAGGGGGAAATAACAGAAGAAGCTATCCACCTCACAGTAGAGGGGATCTGCAGAACCAAGAGTCTCGAGGCTCTTTCTTGGATAGGCCCTTTCATCACTTTTGAAAAGTTGCCTGACTGTTTTTCTCTGGAGGGAGTTGGGAGTCACTTTTCCTTGCACCCAAATGCCTGGACAGCCATCCCAAGAAATTCTTGGGTGCACAGGATCATATCCAGGGGATATTTCATTCCCTTTTCACAAAACCTCTCACAAAAGAGACGTCTCCGTGATGTTCCAGCCAGCCAGAGGGGGGGGGGGGGATAGCAGTGTTACAAATTCAAAAACTGCGAGAAAAGAGTCATCCAAAAGGTGCCACTAGACCAAACAGGATCTGGAATTTACTCAAGGTTCTTTGTAGTCAACGAAATCAGGGAGCCTGAGACCTATTCTAGAGCTTAGTCATCTAAATCAATTTGTGAAGAACTCCAAGTTCCGGATGGTCACAGTTCAGTCCATTCTGTCTCTTCTACAAAAGGATGACTGAATGTGCTCCATAAATCTTCAAGAACCATAATATCAAATCAAAATAAACAGGCACTCTCAAAGATATCTGCACTTTCTGCTGGGAGCCAGTCATTATCAATTCAGAGCCCTGCACTTTAGTCTCACCACAGTCCTCAGGGTGTTCACCAAATGCATGGCGGTGGTGGCAGCTCACCTCTGACTTAATGGATTCAGAATGTTTCCTTATTTAGATGACTGGTTCCTTTCTGCACCAACTAAGCATCTTCTAGAGATGGCCAGGGATTACTTACTCCAGTTATGTTCATTCCTAGGGATCATAGTAAATCCAAGTCCCAACTTCACCAGTTCAAGTCTTGGAGTTTATGGGAGTTTGCCTGCACACAGTCAGACAGTTTGCATTCTTACCACAGAGCAGAATTCATTCCCTAACACTGCATATCGGACAGATTCTGGAACATCCCCCTAATCCTGCGAGACAGGTTCTTCAAGCTGTAGGTTCAATGGCTGCAGTGATCACTCTATTACCCATGGTTCACTTTCACTTGAGAATTCTCCTATAGACCTTGTCAGTACAATGGTCGATGCATCGGCATCTGTTAAAGTATCCTATAAAATTTCACCAGTCTGCAAGGATTCCCTACTTTGGTGAATCCAGTCCAAGGAGCTTTGTCAGGGACGCTCATTTATCTTTCCTCCCCGAAAGCCACAATGACCACAGACTCCTCCCAAGTGGGGTGGGCAGAGCATTTTTTGGGAAGTATTGTTCAGGGTACATGATTCCCAGAAGACAATAATTTGCATATCAATGTCTTAGAGATGACACCAGTCCTATTAATATTGCAGGCCTTTCAGAACTGTCTCCCTGTAGGTATGATTGCTATCCAGATGGACAATATGTCAGTTGTTTGGTACATCAAAAAATAGGTGGGGAACCAGATCTTATCCCCTTTACTAAGAAGCAATGAGAGTTTGGCAGTGGCAATGTCTTCCAACCGCTTTCTTGTAGCAATAAAAATTCCGGGGAAATTCACTGTCTTAGCTGACAAACTCAGCAGATCCATCCTGATGCTGCAAGAGTGGTCACTCATTCCTGTAATGATGGAATTGATTTTTTGTCACTGGAGTCAACCTTGCTGCAACCTCTTTGCCTCTCCCTTCATCAACAAGTGCAGGAGGTTCTTTGCCTTAATCCCCCCTTAGGGGGAGTCACTGAGAGATGCTCCTGTCCACATTTGGCCCCCTGGTCTCCTATATACTTATACTCCCCTTCCCTTAATACCTACATTTCTTCAGAAAGCAGAACGGTTTAAGAGCAAGGTTATCCTTATTGCTCCCTTCTGGCCTTGACAGGTGTGGTTCCTGTTCCTATGGTCTTATCTTCTATTTCCACCTTGGACACTGGACCTCAGTCTGGCTCTATTATTGCACCCATCAGGAATGATTCATCTGGATATTCAAGGCCTCAAGTTAACCATATAGTTTCTCTAGTTCCAATGATGGCTAGACAGTCCAGGTTTTCCTCTCCAGTTCATTGGATTTTATCCTTTTCTCAAAAACCTTCAACCAGGAAGATTTACATGAGTAAATGGAATAAATTTTCATATTGGGCAGAACAAAGAAAGCTGGATCCTTTTACAGCTCTATTTCTTGCTATGTTAGATTTTATGGCTTCAATTTTTCAGGATGGTGCCAGTTTCTCAACCATAAAAGTCCAGCTTGCAGCCATCTCTAATTACCACATAGGATATAATGCCTACCCCTCTAGCTTCTTCCAAAATTTGCAAGACTTTTCCGAAGGGTACTGTCCAAGTTAGACCTCCAGTAACAGGCCCTACTACAGCCTGGGATCTTACTGTTTTGTTATAAACCTTAATCTAATCCATCTTTGAACCTTCAGCAAAGTCAAACTTGAAAATTTTATCTTGGAAAACGATTTTTCTTGTTGCCATTACATCAGCAAGGTGAGTTTCTGAACTCCAAGCACCTTCTTCAAAACGGACTTATCTGATCTTTCACAAAGACAGAGTGACCTTATGTACAAACCCTTCCTTCCCAAAGTTGTTTCTGAGTCGAGCATGAATCAAGTAATCGGTTTACTAGTCTTCTTTCCAAAATTTGACAATAAGGGAGAATATATGCTACATCTTTTAGATGTACATAGACAACTTTGTTTTTACCACTGTTTGTTTCCTTTGCTAAAAACAAATTGGGAAAACCAGTATCTAAGGTTACTGTAGCTAAATGGATAACATACTGCATTTCTTTTGTATATTCTCTAAGAGGATTGTTCTTGCCTAAATCTCCAAAGGCTCATTCAACTAGATACACGGCTACATCATCTGCTTTTTGGGCCAGGGAGTCAATAGGTGACAAACTAAGCTGCAGCTACATGATCCAGGTCCCATACTTGTATTGCTCATTACAAGTTGGGCATCATTTCCAGGAACAGGGCTGCTTTTGGCTCTGTGGTTCTCCTGAATATTCTTCCATGAGGGCCACCCAAGATTGTTGTAGCTGGGGACTCTGTCCCATACATTGAGGAATGAATAAAAATGACATCAGCTATTAAAGTTATGTACTCAGGTGCTGCGGTAGCGTTGTCGCCTCACAGTAAGATGCTGTCTGGTTTGATTCTCAGCTAGAGCGTCTTCTGCGTGGAGACATGCATGAATGGGTGTACCTTCGTTGAAGGTTGTGCATCAGGGCTGGTAACTCGGCACGTAAAAATCAACTACCAATCATTAGCAGACCGGAGTTCCGCTGTGGCGACCCCTAACCGGGAAAAGCTGAAAGACACAAACAAACTCACAATAACTATACATCTGTGTTGTCCATTTTAATTCTTCCTCATCTCCCCACCCTCCTTCTCCCTATCCTTATCATTTGGGAGTGACCTGAGGTGGTATATGGGAACCAGTGTTTCCAGTTGGAGCCCCATACTCTGTTTTTTATTATAATTATTATTATAAGCATTTATGCCTTCTGACATATTTAGCAGCAGCAAACTTGATCTGAGGTGTTTTGTCAAGTAAGGAGCATTATGGGTAAAAGGAGAAGCTCGAGAGTTGGATCCAGGAATCTAAAGAGATTGGCTAAGTTGGATCCGAGGATCCAAGACCCATACATTGAGGAAAAATGATGTGGACAACACAAATGCATAGTTATGGTGAGTACATAACTTTAATTTTTTTCAAATCAAGAAATGTTTTTGAATGTTTCTTGGAAATGGTAAAAACAATTTTATTTACTTTGAAGGAGAGTATTTTCATCAGACAGCTGGTGTAGCCATGGGGGCTGCATGTCCCCCTTATACTCTAATCTGGCTGCTTGGAAAAATGCATGTTTTTTTCCTCTGAATATTTTGTCAATATAAATGCTTATTTTAGGTCCCTGGATGATATTTTAATTTTGTGGAAAGGAAATGAGGTCAAATTGAATACCTTTATTAATTATTTACAAAATACCACTATTTTTTTTAAAGTTTACTTATCAATTTCCCCCAAACAGATAAATTACGTAGATATAACATTGGGGAAGGATATGAATAAAAGTCAATTTACATCTAAAATATATAGAAAGGGCACATTTTCAAATACATACTTACATTGTAACAGCTGTCACCTCAAACATCAAAAATGAGTGATTATTATGGGGCAATTAGTATGGATATCAAAACTGATTAGTGAGGATAGTTGGTTTACTAAACAAATGGATTTTCTATTGACGATGTTTATGGAGAGAGGGTACCTGCAAGACATCTTGGAAATGGTCAAGACAGATGAAATTGACAGGAGGGTCAGATACAGTTGCACCATTACTTAGTTGGCAGGGGACAGATAAAAATGACCCAGTAGTTAGCATAAATCGGAATATAAACCTAGCCCTAGTTTGGCCATTCGCATTAACACCTATAAGTTTACGGAAGTCGTCAGGAAGACCTGGAATGTTGTATTTACACAGGAATTAAGTCTGATAATAGTGTTTAGTAAAGGTGGGAACATTAAAACCTACCTGGAAAGAGTCCCTCAGGTGGAGAAGTTGCCCTCAAAAACCAAAAGAATGAATTAATATGGTAGATGTAAATATTGTAGACTTGTAAACAATGGACCATAAGTAAGTGTCTCCCATTATGAAAAAACTACAGCATGTCCAGGAAGATTTAATTGGGAAATGACCAGTGTTGTATACTTGGCAACCTGTGTCTCCTGCTCGGTTTTTATGTGGGGAAACATCCAGGAAGGTAAAGGATAGAATAAAAGAACATAATTATGATATTAGGAAGAAGAATTTAGCAAATGCTTTGAGCAAATGTGTTCAGTTGCAGTACATTTAATAAATGTATTTTTATTTTTATTATAGATATAGGTCTGTCAGAACCAAAGGGGTGGCGACATCAAAACATTGCTGGAATGCAAACAACTGGCATGGCAATTGAGGTTAAATGTAAGTGTGAAGCCAGGAATAAATGATTGTATTGAAACATACTGCTACCATCCTTAGTTTCAGTGTTTACAATAGTTTGAGTGTTTTTTTCACAATAAATCCGTGGAAGATTGCACATCTGACTGGTCTTGCTGCATTTTGTTTTTGTTTTAGTACTGTAAATTATGGCAACAGGCCATATGCTTATACAGTATGATGAATTACAAAGTTGTTTCTGTTCTCATCCACCATATGCACACACACCCATGTTCACTCCAAACATGAAGGGTAAAGTGTACACTACTGTCAGTCAGTTTTCTGTGTGTCATGAGGACCCCACTGAAAATCAAAGCACTAAATGAAACACAGTGATCTACTAAGAGTCCCACACCACACAATATAAAAGCTCATTTTGCTGCTACAATTTACAAGTTGAACTTAACAACAGAAAGAAAAAGCTCTCTTGGCTAACATCAAAGACTGAAGCAGTACTAATTTCATGAATTCTAATCGTACCCTGACTTAAGACTAGGGTCCATTCCCATTACGGTATTCAAAACCCAAAAGACTTGGAGAAATTAAACTGACAGAAAGAAAATCATGAATCTCGACTGTTTCTTTAAGCTGTTGAAATAAAAATGTTAATCACAGAACTAAAATGGCATATGCTTATTTAGATGCTAATGTTTGGAATTCAAGTTACAGCTGCCAACTGCTGTTACTATTTAAAATCTTAGTGTACATTCTTTCTAACAATATTCAGTTTTGTCAGTGGAATGCACTGAACCAATAACAGCTCTTGTTTTGAATTACTCTTTCTAAATTGTTATTCAGTATATATGAATAACATACATATTTTAACATATATATTTTAAATTGATTACACCTACCCGGCATGTGCTCCATCTCTCTGCTTAGCGGTCCTGTGGTCTGGCTGCTCGTCGTGCCTCCTGTCTACTACCAGTGAACTCCCTCTATTCCTCCTACCCTGGAAAGGCATAAAAAACTACTCAGGAAGGGAAACACAGATACACAGCAACTGCTCGAAAGAAAACCATCTCCAGGTATCCTGTGAAGACACCTTACCCGCAACCTGCCCTATAGAACATCATTTCCTCCTCAATAAGAAAAGTTCAGTTCTACTACCAGTGAGCTTCCTCTATTCCTCCTACCCTGGAAAGGCATAAAAAACTGCTCAGGAAGGGAAACACAGATACACAGTAACTACTCGAAAGAAAACCATCTCCAGGTATCCTGTGAAGACATCTTACCCGCAATCTGCCCTATAGAACATCATTTCTTCCTTGATAAGAAAAGTTCAGTTCTACTACCAGTGAGCTCCCTCTATTCCTCCTACCCTGGAAAGGCAAAAAAACTACTCAGGAAGGGAAACACAGATACACAGCAACTACTCGAAAGAAAACCATCTCCAGGTATCCTGTGAAGACATCTTACCCGCAACGTGCCCTATAGAACATCATTTCCTCCTCAATAAGAAAAGTGTACATGGCATAATAACACAATTCTTATATCACTATTATATTTTTTTTACCCTTGTTAACTATCTTACTATTACATACTGCTCCCGGGAGATAGCAGCCAACCGCAGCCTGCTCATACCCTTTGCTCTACCCAAATTTTGCAAACTTTCCTTTCCTTTTTTCCCTCACTAGACTTTAGATTGGATATATTATGCCTTGCTGCCACTTCTCTTATTTACCACTAGGTGGCACTATACCCATAAATTGGTCTGTAATCTGATACTGTTAATCCCTTGACTAAGAACGTAGCAAGACCCTTTTACCTATAGCTCTTCTTACAGTGCTCTTTCCTATCCTTTCCTGTCTCACCTCACATACTCCTACCCTTGTCCACTATTACCTTTTTTCTGGTTTAGATTTTTAATTCTCCTTAGCTACACTTACCTCTGCTGTAGTCTTTTACAGCTACAGATTGTTTTTCTCACTGTGCTTGTCCATCCTTTGGCTCTACCCACTCCGTTCGCCCTGCGGGCTCACTCCGCTCCCCTACCCTACCCCCAAATTCCACCCACCCCCACTGGTCTTACATTTATTCCCCCTCCTGCTAATCCCTTCCACTTCACCAACCAATCCTCTTACTCCTCTCCCCACCCTTTCCTCCACTCCACCTGACTATCTTTGCCACACCCCCTACCTAACAAATATCACCTTTATACTCTGCTACTTCTCTTTCATCCCCAACTAACAATGCCCTTCCCCCATGCTTCAATCCTTACCTCCTTTACATTACTCTTCCTTCTACTACCTCTTTACCATGCAACCTCTTATACTCATCTTTACTTACTTTCTTCCCCTACTCCACCTCACAACTTCCTTACATCCCACTATCACAATATCACAGCCTCCCTAGTTACGTCCCAGCCTATCCTCCTCCTCCTCCTAAAAATAAAATTGTTCCCAAACCCAACTAATGACTTTAAACTCAAACTAAAACTCTACCAAACTCCTTTATCCAAATCAAAACACAACAAACTTTTTACCCTCACCTCTTTCCTTCACTTAGCCGGTGATATCCACCCCAATCCTGGTCCCAACTCCTCTCAAAACATATCTCCACAGCCCCAACAACAAATCCCCTAATAAAAACCTCAAATTCCTCACCATCAATGCCCAAAGCCTACTAAATAAAATATCCCTCTTTCATGCCTGGCTCAATCACAACCAACCAGATATATTAGCCATCTCTGAAACCTGGCTAAAACATCATATAAATGATTCTGAATTCCTTCCACCCGGATTTCACTCTCTCCGATCTGACCGCCCAAGTAAAAGAGGTGGTGGTGTAGCTTTAGTCTACTCCAACTACTTATCCATCACTCCATATCCCTTCTTTCATAAATGCTGAACTTGTTAGTGGCCTATTAAAACTAAACATCCATAAAAGCATCTGTATTATCTCCCTCTACGTTCCTCCTGGCAATAACACTAACACCCTAGAAGACATTCTCTCCTGGACCTCCTCCAATATTAAACTAGAAACCTACATCCTAGAAGATGTAAATATTGACTGGGGAAAAATCAATAACCCCAATCCTACATCAACAATTAACCTATTCACCTTTACTCAGCTTACCACCTTCATTACTAGACCTAATAAAACCTACCCCCCTGGCTCCATACTTGACTGGATCCTAGTAACTCATCCTAACAAAACCATAACTTCAGGAGTCATTCCTGACTCTCTAGGAGACCACCTCCCTGCCTTCACCATTAGAGCTACTCCCTCATTCTCACACTTCCATCAATACATTCCTACTCACAACCTTACTAACTTTAACCCCACTACTTTCATTGATTCTCTCAAGCTAACCAACTGGAACCCCTAAAAATTCTTCCTCTAGACAAAGCCATTGACTACTTTAATTCAACATTCATAACAATCCTTAACTCCCTGGCCCCAATAAGAAATAAGAGTTAAAACTAAAACCTCTCGTTGGCTCACCAAAGACACAAAAAACACCATGCTAGATAAAACCTGGAAAATCTACCTCCGCAATAACCAACCTGATACATTACTAAAATATAAACAGTTGAGAAACCTAGCCAAAAAACAAGTCATTAGAGACAAAAAGTCATACTACTTAAAACTACAAGAAAATCATGCTAAAATCCTAAGCAATTCTGGAACTCTATTAATTCCCCTCTTAAGGCCTGGAACAAAAAACAACCCCTGTCCTGACACTAGCAAATCTGACTCAGAAATTGCCACACTATTCAATACCTTCTTCACCTCCTCCATAGCTGAGCTTACTAAGACCTTTACCTACAATAACCCTCCTCCCTTCCCTGACCAATCTTTCCCTCTCTCCCCTCACCACCCTAATTTTGAACTTAAACCTGTCTCCACCAACCTAATAAAGAAACTCCTGTACAAACTAAAGCCTTGCTCTAATGCCCCTGATAGCATTCCATCATCCTTCTTAAAAATAGCCTCAGATGCTATTGCTCTGCCTATCAGTATCCTGATCAATAGATCTATACAAGAATCTTACGTTCCCAAACTTTGGCAAACTGCATATATCTTTCCACTCCACAAGGGTAGCAAAAATAACAATGTCTCCAACTTCCGCCCTATAGCCATCCTCTCCCCTATCTCCAAAATTCTTGAAAAATGCATCCATCTACAGCTCTTACCATTCCTTACCAAATACCAACTTCTTTCCCCCACCCAACATGGCTTCTGCCCAGGACATAGCACTAACTCTGCCCTTCTCACCATCTTACATACTGTCAATTCAGCCCGTGACTCTGGTCATTTAGTATCTTCCGTCCTGCTGGACCTATCTAAAGCTTTTGATACAATCTCCCATATCCACCTCCTACATCATCTCTCTAACCTTAACCTTTCCCAAGAAACCCTTTCTTGGTTCTCCAGCTATCTTTCTAATAGGTCCCAAGCAGTGAAATGGGGCCAAGCCACTTCCTCTTTCCTCCCTACTCCCACTGGAGTACCCCAAGGTTCCATACTAGGCCCTTTGCTATTCAACATCTTTATTAATGACTTCCATAAAGCCATTCCCAACTCCAAAATTGTCCAATATGCCGACGATTCCACTTTGATTTGCAGCGCCACTAACCTAGCTGAGCTCGAATCTCTGACTCAAAATGCCTTCTCTACCACTGAAAACTGGATGCTCCTAAACCACCTCTTAACGCCAAAAAAACCAAGATCCTTTTATTCTCCCCTTCCAAATCTTCCCCTCTAGATGAAAACTTCCTTCATATCACCAGCCTAAACAAGTCACACATAGAGATCGTACACTCTGCCAAACTTCTCTGTGTCACTATAGACAATCAGCTAAAATTTAACTCCCATATTCAGCAGAATATCAAAAAAACACACACAAAACTTGGCCTACTTTACAGAAACAACCACTTCCTCTCTCCTTCCTCTAGGCTAACTCGTGCCTCTGCCTATCTTCTTCCCTCTCTCATGTATGGCTCTCCCCTGTTCTCTAACTTATCTTCCACACTTACCTCCAAATTAGAGATATGCCACAACAAAATTGCTAGATTTGCCACTAGTGCCAAATCCTCCTCTCACCATTGCAATTCCCTTCACTCCCTAAACTGGCTTCAACTCCCCAACCTTCTCGACTTTCATCAATTAACCACAGTCCCCAAATTATTATTCCAACCCTCAAACTGCCCCGCACTATCCAACATACTGCAACTAATATTCCCCTCCTAGACCTCTTAGATCTTCTCACCAAAACCTGCTTACCATTCATAAACTTAAGCACCCAGCAGGCCAGCTTCTCATATCCTGTACCCTAGCAAAAAAATGGAACGCTCTGCCCTCCTTTCTACGGTTCTGCAGTAACCTCAATAACTTCAAATCTCAACTTCATTCTTACTTCTTCCTAAACAGGAAATGTAACTGCACTCTTCCATCCTTGCCTCTCAAACCCTCCTCTCCCTTCACTCCTGGCTAACCTCTCCCCTTCCTTACCCCACTCTCAATTACTTATTTGTTTCTCATGACTAATTATTACTTCCAACTATTTCACTGTATACTCATTTTCTCCTAAACTTAATTGTAATTGTATTGATTGTTTACTGCTTTGGAGATTGAACCATATTGTTTGTATTTTTATGTATTTTTTTTTTTTACTATGTATTTTTTACTATGATTGAAAAACATGTATCTAATAAACTTACTGTGGAGCTTTTCTCCCCGGGCCTCCACTGAAAATGGGCTCCCCAGCCCAGTGGACCTCCCCGGTAATCAAACTGAATAAATAAATAAATATGATGCTGGACCTTCATCAGGCTACAGGAGTCCTGCTTTTATGCCCACTGTTTGGTAAAATGATAGCCAAGGAACAACTCAAGGAAGCCACGATGGGTCACTGTGGTCATTTGCAGTCCATCAGCTGGTGTTAGCATTTCGTAGTTGGGCTAAGAATCAGAGTAGACATTGGAAGTTGGCTGGGTAAAATTAGAGCAATACACTTATCCTTTCTTTTGATTGAATATTAAATACAGTTTATCTAGACCTTTTTAAGTGTAAGACTATGTCACCAGTACATCTGTTTTGCTCCAGCAGTACAACTTTAAAAACTTACTAGCATCTCTGGTATTTTTTCATATCATGTGAACTGCAGAGCTCTCTTCAGATTGCAATAAAACATTACTGTGCAACGTATTTTCAAGAAATGAAATTTAAGACAGCTGACAAAGTACAGATGTGCAAGTAAACTTATATAACAGTAGATGGAAAGTAACCTTGACCAATTGATGGGAAATCAGAAATTCAGGGTCTGACCCCCATGTCTGTGATAGACGGAGGCAGACAGTAATGCCCAAACTAACATAACCTCCCCCCATAACTGCTAGAAACTTCCCAACATACCCCTTCTAATAAATGCCAATGATACATGGGGACACAATTAGGTTGGATTGAGCGGCCCTAGGTCAACTGGTGCCCTAGGCAAAAGGGTTCCACGGCGCCCACCTAACACATTACCTGGTGCCCCCATCCTGGTCTACCTACACCAAATAAATACTGGAAAAGCGCCCCTGCTAGACTGGCGCCCTAGGCGGCTGCCTAGTTGGCCTATGCCTAAGGCCGGCCATGGGATTGCACATCCTGGCTTATAAAGGCCCTGGTGATCATTAGCCTAGTATATGTCTAGGAACCTATGTTTGAATGATCACTGCTACAGTAACCTTAGCTGCATGGGCTTTATCTTGCATAGGTTCTAACGACGGCGATATTGTAGTTGAGGGCCTCACCAGATGCGCAGTAGCAAGCCCCGCCCAAAACCCACCCCCGTGATATGTTATTCATGAATATGCATTCCCTCCGAATGTACAACTGAAGAAAAAGTGCACTGACATGTAATATGACAGTAAATATAACAGTAAACTGTTACCAACATCTGTAATTGACAAGTTTTATTGCACTAATATATACTATATCAGCAAAGAAACGAAACCGTCAAAACACGTCATCAGACTTTTTACTGTGTAGCATTATAGTTCTCTTTGTCAGAGTCTGAATGCGATGGTTCACTGTCCCAATTAATATCCAAACGGACTCTTTTTTGGTGCAGGTGTCACAGCCGACTCTTCCTCAGTATCATTGGCAGGACCTTTACTAAGAACAGCTTTCCTGGGCGATACTGTATTAACCATTTGTGCACATTTAATATTTTCATATCATGTATGCACGAGCATATGAAATATACAGACCGGGTTGTCACTCAATTTGCGACACGCCTACTTCTGCGCGAAACGAACTCGTAAGGCCCTCAACTACAATATCACCCTAATGGCTTGTCACTTTACAAAATTTAAAAGCACTTTCCATGTGCCCAGACCATTGAGTACTCAAACAGAGCTGGATAAAATTAGTGGTCTGGGCACCAAGCCTTTCAGAATTTCATGACAACTGAAAGAGGGAAGCTAGAGCCTTGAAAAAAGTCAGTAATCAATATCCTCACCCTGGCAAGCAAAACCCATGCAAAAAATAAGGGAGATGGAAAGAGGGAGGGAGGGAGCCGTTATTCCTGCAGTGATCAGTCAAACAACTACTGTCATGGTAAGTTTTTTAATAAAATGGTGGAGGGTTGGGGCAGGGTCAGAACCGAGACCTGAATGGCTGGCAGGAGGGTGGCGTGTTGTGCATTTGGCCAGTAACAGTAGAAGTAATGCCCCCCCCTTTTTTTTGCTGTTCAGTGGAAGAGTTGGGGGCATAGATTTGTAATATGCCTATCAGCTTAACACAATAAATTACTTTGTTTGTTTGTTTACTCTTCACTTGAACAGCTGAGAGGGTAGGGCACTGGTTCATGGTACAGACACAGGGCACTTGTTGAGCAAACTAAGCTGATGACTCTACTCAGCCCTTATCAGACCTATCATTGAATACAAAGCCCACTGTGGCATGTATCTATTTATTTTATTTTATTTTTATTTTACATTTGTTGACCGGGCTAGTCTAGCTGGATATATGTCCATTTTCAGTAGAGGCCTGGGGAGATAAGCTCCAAAACAGATTCACTAAAGTACACATCTACAGAAGTACATATATCAGATGCAATTACATTCATCATTACGAAGACAATATAAGTGGTCATAGGTATACAGAGTATTAAAAAAAATACAAAATATCGACAAGACTTAGATGTTCAAAAGGATTAATAGCAGAACTTGTATAATATAATTGTAGATAAGAAAGGAGGAATAAAAGGAAAGTAAAATGGAGTTAAAGGTGATTAAAAAATCAAGTAGTAAAGCATGTCCCTTTTTAGTGAGTACACAAATAGGTAAGACTGTGTGTGAGAGTTAGAACAGTAGTTGTTAAGAAGAGATTGTTGCAGAGATGTGAAGGTGGGGTTAAATCAAGTGGAGAGAGCATTGTTCAGTCAGGTTTAGTACAGGGGCACATCCAATGTGCTTTAAGGAAGAGCTTAAGTTTATTTTTAAACAGAGTTATAGAGGGAAGAGTAGAAAGTTCAGAGGGAAGTAGGTTCCAGGTTTTCCCAACAGTGTTAGAGAAGAGAGAGTCTCCAGCTCTATTGTTTGATTTATTGATATTTACAAGAAGTTTTTGAGAAGATCTTAGGGACTTCAGGTTATTGTAGGGGTGAATAAGGTTAGTTAGGATGGGTGTTTTGGCAGCTTGATAAAGTATTTTATGGGCAATGGTCAGTTGATTAAATTTCAGCTGTTGCTGTAATTCAAGCCACCCTAGGTACTTTAGATTAAGGCAGTGGTGTGTTTTAAATGGGTTACCTGTGGCAAATCTGGCTATATTATTGTAGGAGTTTTCTAGTTTCTTAATGTTATTTTTTGACAGATTAGTAGAGATGGGTGAGGCATAGAGAAGGGTAGAGATTAGATGGGTGTGGGCAATAGTTATTCTGGTTGTAGGAGTGAGGAAGGGTTTGATCCTATAAAGAGAGTCAATATTTTTGTTAGTAGTTTTCAAAATGTTGTTGATATGAGTGTCAAAGTTAAGGTTGTTGTCTATGGTGATACCTAGCAGTTTGGTAGTAAGATCTTGGGATATGACAGTGCCATTATTGGATGTTACAGTGAAGTCAATTGGGGGAGATTTATTGGTAGGTGTAAAAAGGAGAAGTTTAGTTTTTTGGGGGTTTAGTATGAGGCAGCGTTTTGTAAACCATAGTTCTACTGAGTTAAATAAGTCTTGTGTAAGGGAGTGAAGTTTAGATACAGATGTGGCTGAGCATATAAGTGTAGAATCATCAGCGTATTGTATACATGTAGCTTGGGGAACTACTTGGTGAAGGTCACTGATGAATATAGAAAACAGGAGAGGGCCCAGTATGGACCCTTGAGGGACACCAATATTGACACGGAGTTGGGTAGAAAGAATGGTGTTCCAGAGCACAGCTTGATGTCTGTTATTTAAGTAGGACTGGAACCATTTTATAGCTAGTGTGTCAAGTGACAGAGATTTAAGAATGTTTATGAGTATATTATGATTTACCATGTCGAAAGCCTTGGACAGGTCAATGAAAAGTGTAGAGGAAAGCATGTTAAGGTTATGGTTTTTGTTGGTGGTGTCCATGAAAGAAAGTAGGGCAGTAGTAGTGCTATGGGAAGGTCTGAAGCCATGTTGGGAGTTGGAGAGCAGGTTATTATGGAGAAGGTGGTTTAGCAATTGTTTTTGGATACATCTTTCCATAATCTTAGATAAAGGAGAGAGTAGGGCTATGGGATGATAGAGAGTTCAGTGGAGTCTCCCCCCTTATGAAGGGGAATAATGTGGGAGATTTTCCAAAGTTTGGGGATGTAGCCTTCAGTGATGGTTCTATTGATGAGAATGGAAATGGGGTAAGCAGTAGATTTGGCTGCTAACTGTAAGTATTCTGCAGGTAGTAGGTCAGCAGAAGGAGTGCATGGTTTGAGTTTTTGGATAAGGGTGAGAATAAATGCTGTTGATACAGGTTGGAAGACAAATGGAGGTGGTGGGTTAGATTCAGACTTAGATATGGTTATGTTTTGTGGAGAGAGTTGACTGGCAAGAGTTTGAATTGTTTTGGTGAAAAAGGTATTAAAGGCATCGGCAGTTTGTTTGGGGTTGTCCTTGTCAGTACCTTGTGGGTTAGGTGTAATAGATTGACCAGGGTGTAATAATTGATTAATACTTGCCCAGGATTTTTGTAGTTTATTATGGTGGGTCTGTTGAGAATGTAGGTAATAGTTTTGTTTATCGGACATTATGGCTTTTTTTGTTTCATTTCTCAATTGTTTGAAGTTTTGGAGGTCAATGGGGTTTTTAGTTACGCGTGATTTATTCCAATATTTATTTCTAAGATGGATCTTTTGCTTAGTTTCCTTAGAAAGCCAAGGAGCAGATTTGGTTCTGATCCTAATAGAGCGGGTAGGAGCATGGTGATTGAGTATGGCTAAGAAATAAGCATTAAAGTAGTCAACAGCCTCATCAAGAGAAAGGTGTTTTAATTGGGACCAATTACATGCTCTAAGTTCAGTTAAGAATAGATCCAAGTTGAAGTTTTTCTTAGTTCTAATTGTCCTAAATATGGGTTGAAAAGGTGGATAGGTTTTAAGCCTGATAATGTAGGTTAGTAAGTGGTCACTAATGTCGTCTGGGAGGGTTCCAGAATTGTAAGTCTGGGGTTGATTATTGATGAGTATCCAATCTAAGATACTTTCTTTCTTATTAGTCTTGTTATTTCTAGTGGGGGAGGTAATAATTTGGGTAAATCCATAGAGATTAATATGGCTAGTGGGGTAGTTGCTGTTGCAACATTTCCAATCAATGTTAAAATCACCTAGGATGATGGTTTCTTGGGGAAGGTTTTGCGATAACCAACAAAGGATGTTTTCAATAGTAGTGATGTTATTTCCTGGAGGAACATAGATGCAGATAATATAGATAGATTTGACTGAGTTTAGCTGAAGCTTGGTAATAAGTATCTCAGCATTAGATTCATGAGAGGGGTTTTGGTTGAAGGTGGTAATATGAAAATCCGATTTGAATAAGACAGCTACTCCACCACCTTTTTTGGCTACACGGTCGAGACGTAAGATGTTATAACCAGGTGGGGTAACTTCATTGTCTTTAGTCGTGGGTTTTAGCCAAGTTTCTGTTAGACACAAAATATCAAAGGAGTAGAGTTCCAGGAGAGCATGGAGTTGTGTAATTTTATTATTGATGCTACGTGTGTTGAGGTGAGCTATTAAGAGTGAGTTGGGTGTTTTGTTTTAGTAGATGGATGGTAGAGGGGTTTGGGGTAGCAAGTTGAGTAGAGGTGGAGGTGTTTGGACCAGGGTTTGGGTGAATATCCCCATCCTTTAGGGAGAGGAGTAGTGTTGGATATCTAGTATTAGTATATTTACTGAGATGAAATGGATGTCTTCTAATATTATGGTAGTTGTATCTGATGTGGGCTGACCTATGGTATTTAGGTAGTAGATAGCTGGGAGTGGAAGTAATGTTGACATGGTCAGTAAGAGAGGGTAGTGAAGAAGAGGTAGATTTTTTGTAGACGTGTGAAAATGTTAGGTGCTCATAGTAGGTTAGCAAGTATGCTAGAGTTAGAGGAGGCAGAAGTGTGAGTATGAGCAAACTATATAAGAGGAGTAGGTTGGAGGGTTTGGTTATTGCCATGATAGATATAAATTATTTCTGTTGGTATAGAGGCAAAGTAGGTGTGGTATGGAAAGGAAAAAAAGGTGTGGTGGTAGAGATAGGAAGTGGAGGGAAAACAAAAGGCGGGAGAATAGAGAAGATTGGTTAATGGGAATGAGATAGTAAATGTTTGAATGGAGAAGGGGTGTGGTCTGATAGGTATAAGAGTACGATTACTGGGGGTGGGTGGGATTTGAGGGTTGGGGAGCGGAGTGAGCCCACAGGGCGAATGGAGCGGGAAGAGACAACTGAAGGAGAAGCTGGAGAAGAGACTATCAGAAATGCAGGTAACTATAGGTAAGTGAGGTAGTACATGAGTAGGAAAGGTCTTGAATGACACAGAAAGCTAATGAACGTAAAATAGAGGAGGTTAAATTACTGTTTCAGCACTAGGTGAATAAGAGGAGGAGCAGGTCAAGAACTAAAGAAGTATAGTACAGTACAGTTGCAGGGATAAAACAGGGAGAGAGGCAGTGAGTACTGGAGAGGATAAGGATGAAGGGAGATAAGAAGAAATATATTGTAATTACAGAGGTAGGACAGAGAGAGAGAAGCAGTGAATAAGGGATATGATAAGGGTGCCACCTAGTGGACAAAACTAAGTATTGAAGAAAGTGAGTGGGACAGCTAACTAGAGAAGAGCTATGGAAGATCTGATACTTAGAGTGGGTTATTGTAAGTGAGGAGGTGAACTGGCTGTTGGGTAGCTGGAAAGGTGGGGTAAAGGCTGCTGGTTGCTCAACCTCAAAGCGAACTTTAGAGCCCTGGTAAAAATAGTTGACAGAGGCCTACTGTACAAATGGGACTAAGTCCATAACCTACTTTCTTCCTTCCTTGATAGAGGGTGCAGAGAAAAGGAGTCAAGTAGATGCAGCCACTGGAGTTTGGAAGGGTTCTTTTATCACCAGGTAGGTTGTGGCTAGGGCAAGTTCAGAACAGTGTTGAGCTGGGTACTCTGGGGAGAAGGGAGACAAATGAAGAGGATGGAACAGAGTTAGCACAGGTATCAGGGCAGTAAAGGTAGTAATAGTAAGATAAAACATTTACATTCAGTCATAGTTACTAATGAATTTATATGCAATTCTTGTAGGCATTATAAGCATTACATTCAGTCATAGTTACTAATGATTCTTGCTTGGCTATCCTTCAAGACTTTTGAGCGACTGTGAGCTGTATTATAGTTACTAATGAATTTATATGCAATTCTTGTAGGCATTATAAGCAAGAGTATAATAATGAATATAAATGCAATTCTTGTTGGCAATTAAAGCATGAGTTTAACAATCAATAGGGATAACATACAAACTAGGTGCAAAAGAACTAAAATTAAGTGAGTAAGGTCTTCATTAAAGCGGTTCATGCATTGACTATAATTAATGCGGTAACCAAAAATGCAGGTACAATGGATATTCTTTCTTTTTTTTAAATAATAGTTAACTTGTTAGGGACCAGATAAAAATAATCCCCAGAAATAGGTAGGGCGACAGTTGGGGGGACCCTGATTCAGTCCTTAATGTGAAGGCAAAAAGGGACTCGCTATCATTTTAAAGTCCATTTTAAGCAGGTCCACGGGTAAAGGAGAGATATGGACATTATACACATTCAATCTAGACCACAATGGTGGTACAATGCAAGCAGTGGTTCAGGGTGTTATCAGGTAAATAACAAAAAAAAAAAAAATAAAATGTCCTCAGTACACTCAGGCTAGCTTCACATATAAGGCACGTTATCATCTAGCCGTACCAGGCTGTGAGCAGGTAGTAGGGGTTTCCTAAGCATTCAGCTTAGTTCCATGAGAGTGGCATAGTTATAAATAGCCATTTCGGCTAAAATAGCGCTAAAGCGCTTAATATGGATAATGCACCATCATATGAGTAGTGCAATTGCAGGAGCGATGTTCGCATTCAATGGACTAGGTAGTGAAAAAAATCCAACAGATCACACAGACAAGCTCCACGTGGGTGGCGCAGTATCAAGTTGCCGTGAAGGCTACAAACACACTACAGACATGTAGTAGGACAGACCTCAGTCATATCACTTGTACACTATTGGAATAAGTTTTCCATGCTATTTACAGAAGGAGAGACAGCCACTATTACTAGGCATTCAGGTTGTCACCTCCGTAGTTCATCTGCTAAAACAAGCACGCTAGGTGAACGGACAACAATGTACTGAGCAGCTTCAGTCTGAGGCAAGTAGTCCCAGGTAGTATAATCAGGTTAGAGGATACGGGGGTAGGAGATAACTTCTACTATAGACATTACATGGGTCACAAAACGATAACCATAACTGCTGATGAAATAGCGGTAACTTAAGATACAGTAATTGTGTCAGTGGCTGAGCATGAGGAAAGCATGTTGGCCACAATGTAATGTATTACGTTCTCTCAAATATTAAAACAGGAACAGCAAGGCAGATTATTAAATAACCTTTGCAGAGGAGGGAACAACCCATCTAGCAACAAGCAAAATGCTAATCAGTCACTTAAAACAGTTGGTACGTTTACAAGGGTTTCTCACCAGGAGAATTCTGGACATGAATAACCTGTACTACACTGATCATCTAAAGGCTCTGACTCTGTGTTCAGTCACCTACAGGCTGTTGAGAGGTGATCTTTGCCTAGCTTTCAAGGTTTCCTCAAACCCAGCCCTGATGAATCTGTTGCACATAGGCAAAACAAACAACATTGGGAACACTAGATCCCGGGATCTGAACTTCGCTTGTGACATAAACAGAACATGGTAGAGAAACAGATATTTGTCCCAAAGGATCCCCACACTATGGAATAGATTCCACATCTATTTAAAACAGAGTTCATCCCTGGCCCTATTCAAATGAAACCTGGACAAATGGATGAGAAATCGTAAAATTACCCCCGGTCTGGTCCCCACATCCCTGAAGGACAGAGTCAATAAGTATGAAAAATATTATCCTAACTAATACACACCCCCACAAATCCTTAGTTATCTCCCTACTAACATGCCGTCCATACAGATGCCCATAATACTTGTGACCCAAATAGTTTGTGGTGCGTGGCTAGGCTTGTAAGGGCCCTAGTGGTAGCTAGCTTGGTAACAACCTATGAACCTAAGAGAGATGCAATGTAGCAAGCCGTGCCCTCAGTGTGATGTTTGCATGGCAAATACAAAATGTAGTCATGCCCACTTAAAGGCCACCAAAATTTAATTCTGAAAGTAGGAGAACATGGTGGAAAGAGCCAGATTGTCAAACAGAAAAAAGAAGTACACACACATAGAAATAAATCATTTTGCAAAAGTAACATATGAAAGTGAATTATGAAAACACAGGGCAAAAGCACTCACACTTCCAAAAATGGAAAATACAACTGTGTAAAATCTTGTCATAACAGTAGATGTCCTTCTCTTCACTGTTGCAGTATTCAGAACCTTAGGGATCCTCTACTAATGATAGCCCATCGTCTGGCCAGTATACCAAAGCCGTTAGTACTTACAGGAACTGCGCAAGGTATAAGACATAAAAGTAACATAGAGATGCACACACTCAGAACTGAGAAAGCCCCAGGAGGAACTGAATGTTCCCAGGGACAAGTAAAAATGTGCATCCAGAAGGAGAAAAAGGAGAAGAGCCCCTCAGGCAGGAGGTCAAGAAGAACAAGGCTAGAGCAGAAGGGGTAGGAGGGAGGGAGTGAATACTGTAACAGTGAAGAGACGGAGATCTACTGTTATGGTGATATTTTACACAACTGTACTATGTTCTTTCATACCACTGTTGCAGTATTCATAACCTAAGGGAGAGTACAAAAGAGCACAAGAAAGCCTGGGAGAAGGACAGCACAGAACAGCCTTACAGAAACAAATGTAGGCTACCCCTGGTAAAGCAAGCTCTAGCCCTTGAAATAACACCCAACTTGTAATGCTTAGTGAAAGTATGAACAGAGGGCCAAACAGCAGCACCAAGGATGGAACTGGTATCCAGCCCCTTGAAAAAAAGCACCAGAGGAGGCAATAGCCTTGGTAGAATGAGCTTTTATTGATGAGAAAATATATTTTCCATGAAAAGAATAACAAAAAGAAAAGGTCTTAGAAATCCAGGAAGAGATTGTTTGCTTAGAAATGGTCAAACTAAATTACCTGTGATGAAAGAAACAAAAAGCTGCTCAGATTTATGAATAACTTTAGTTTTGTCCAAACAATATCTGAGCTGTCTGTACATATGCAAGGTGTGAAAAACCTTCTTACTGGTAAACTGTGGAGAAAGCAGCGGTGGTACAGCGGTAGCATTGTTGCCTCACAGCAAGAGATTTTCCTGTTCGATTCTCGGCTTGAGTGTCTTCTGTGTGGAGTCTGCATGTCCTCCCCTCGGTCGAGTGGCCTTCAAAAGACATGTGTGAATGGGCATGCCTTCACTGAAGGTTGGGCGTCGGGCTGGCAACTCAGCACCATAAAAAAATCTACTGCCAATCATTGGCAGACCGGAGTTCGGCTGTGGTGACCCCTAACTGGGAAAAGCCGAAAAGACAAACAACTGGTAAACTGTGGAGAAGAGGAAAAAAAGAGGGAAGAATAGATTGATTAAGGGAAGTCTCATTAACCACCTTCAACATAAAAGAAGGATTAGGATGAAGAGACATTCTGTCTCTCTGGACTACGAGGAAAGGAGGAACGGACATGAGAGCCTGAAGTTCAGAGACTCTCTTGACTGAAGTGAGAGCCAAAAGAACAGTCTTCCAAGTACAATGTTGTAATAAGCTGAAGAAGTAGGCTCAAAAGGAGCCTGCATCAATTTGTCATGAACAAATTTAAGGTACCAAGAAGGTGGAATTGGCTTCCTTAGAGGTCTGATATGAAGGATGATTTTAAGAAACTACTTGACCTCAAATCTAGAGGCCGGAGGAGGTTGTAATGGCTGAGAGGCAGAAATTGCTGACAGGTGGGCTTTAATTAAAGAATACAGTAAGCCAGCATGGAGCAGATCACAAAAATAAGAGAGAACCAGAGGAACCTTCACAGATAGGGGATCGTGATGACGGTTGAGGCACCAGACAGAAAATCTTTTCCATTTGGACAGATATGTTTTCCTGGTAGTGGGTTTCCTAGCCTCCTGCAAAACATGAAGCATTCCCTCAAAAGAGGTGCCTGAAAGGGATCAAAACCTTATCACCCACAACATTAGTTGAAGAGTGGACAAGTGAGGCTGGATAAAGAGACCCCTTGTCTTGTGTGAGAAGATCCACCCGGTGAGGTAACTTGTAGAGAATGCCCCTGGCCAAGTGAGAAAGAAGGGGGAACCAATGCTGTTGTGATATAAGGAAGTCACTAGCAAGATTTTAGGAGAGTCCTGTGTAATTTTGTGCAAGAGTCATGATAAGAGAGATGGCATACAGAAACATCCTCTTCCAAGGAAAAGACAGGGTATCCACTTTCCAAGCCAGAGGACTTTGGACTGTGGAACAGAATAGAGGAATTTGTCTGTTCAGAGTGGGGGCAAAAAAGATCTACCTGAGGAATACCCCACAGATGGACAATGGCCAGAAACGCATCTCTGTGAAGCATCCATTTGTGATCTTGTGTGCTGGACCTGCTCATCCAGACCTGAAGAGCTAGTCTGTAAAGAAGATAGGACCTTGTACTTCCTTGTTTGCTGACGTACCACTTCACTCTGGTACTGTCTGTAAAGATTTTGAGAGGCCCAGGATGAAAGAGGAAATGGAAATGCCTGAAGAGTCTGAAGCAAAGCCCTCATCTCCTTTCTACTGATATGGTCCAACCTGCGGTGAAGAGGCCAGAGACTCTGAACATTGACAGTGCTGAAGGACCCCCCCCCCCCATCCCTGTCGGAAGCATCTGTAAAGAGATCTTCAGTTGGGACTGGAGCTTGGAAAGGAAGCCCTGGGTGGAGAGAAGGCTGATGAATCCACCACTGAAGTTTGAGATTGAGACAGGGAAGGGAGGGTACCAGGAAGTCCAGGGTGTAGCAATGTTGGAGTCACACTGACTTGAGATATCACTGAAGCTTTCTCATGTGGAGCCTGGCCAAAGTGAGCATGGGAATGCTAGAAGCCATGAACCCGAGAACCCTGAGAAATTCCCTGTCCATGACTGAAGCCAGAAGAAGAAGAGACTAGGAAAAGAGAGAGAGAGACCAGACTTGGTGGCAGGCAGAGACACCAGCATAGAGATGGTCTAAAGCCTGCAAATAAGGAAAATATGATCCTGAAAAGGCATCAAAACTAATTTCTAAAGGTTTATGGTGAAAGCCAGACTCTGTAAGTGGATAAATAGTAAACCTGAGATCCTGAAGCAGAGAGTCTGAGGGAGAAGCTTGAATGAACACTCCTGTCATTCTGCAAAAGTCAATGACAGCAGCAAGGTATTTGGTGAATATCCTTGGGACAGTAGAGAGGCCAAAGGGCAAAGCAGAGAACTGAAAATGCAAGGAAGAAATAAAAACATTTCCTTAAAATGGGATGGATGGGGTAGAAGAAGGGGAAATAAAGTCTGAAGAGACAACTTGTAAAAGGAAGGAATCTTGAGAAAGGTGTTAAGCTGGGAAAGATCCAGAACTGGTCTCCAAGTACCTTCTTTTCTGAGCACCAAAAGCAGTCTGGAATAATAACCTCCCCCTTCCTGTGCAGGAGACACAGCTTGAATGATGCCCTGAACCAAAAGAGAAGGGAGCACGTCTGTAAAAAAGAGGAAGTTGTTTTCAAGGAGGCTGAGGGATGCCCAAAAAGGGAGGAAGTTTGCTGTAATCCTTAACCAATTTTGAAGACACAGAGAAAGATGTAGGGATAAAGCAGCCTGGCCAAGGGAAAGGGGATAGAAATTGTCAAATGGAACCCAGCTTATCCTGCAAAGCAGGTTTTTGGGAGGCAGAGGTCTGAACAGACTTATCAGGAGGCATATGTCTATAACTCTTTCCCTTAGCCGGAGGTTGAGACTGCCTATGAACAAAAGCAGATTTGGAGGGATAATTGCTCTGAAACTTGGGAGTAGGGGAAACAAAAATATGTTTCAGCTCCTGCAAGGCTTTACCCTTATCCTGGAGGGACTTGAAAAGATCAGCAGCACCAGAAGATGTTTATTATTCAAAGGAGAATCCAATAGTTTGGTTTTAATGTCATCAGGCAAAGTCTGAAGATAAAGCCAAGAGTAATGCCTTATAACTGAACCAAAGGCAGCAGCCCTGGAGGAGGCATCAACTGCATTATAGCTACATTTGATAGTGACAAGCAACTTGAGAGGTGGATCCCAACAGGAAAAGTGCAGAAGCCTTCCCCTCAGAGTCAGGAAGGTCAGAAACCATTTTGGAAACCTGAGAAAGGAGGGCCAAAACATACCTGGTCATACGAGTCTGCTAGTTGATGGCCCAAAAAGAAAGTGACAGCAGCGTAAACCTTTTTGCCCAGCCTCTCCATGGCCCTACTGTCCTTTTCTGAAGGGAGCAACTTGGTAGAGGGCAATAGTTTAGTGGGCTTGTCAGAAGATACAGATACTACAGAAGGACCAGCAGCAGGGCATATATAAAGAAATTTACACTCCTTAGGCACTTTGTAAAATCTATCAAGTTTCTTGGGTGCAGGGGACTGAAGATCAGGGGCCACAGAAGCTGCTGAAAAGGTATTCAGGACAGCAGCAGGAACAGAGGGAACAGCTGATGTCTTAGAAGACTTGATCTGGAGAGCTTATAATACATTTTCTGAATGTCAGAGACTTGAGAAAAATCCCACTTAAACTCCATCATGCAAGCAACAGTATTCCAAAGGGGAGTTCCTTCAAAGGAGAATCTGGACTAAAAGAATCCTCTTCCTCTGAACCGTAGTCCAAGGGGGAAGGAATTTGAGAAGAGTAAGCCAGGGGCTACTCCCCTGAATCCAAATCCTCATCTGAAGAATCCAATTCCCTGGGTCTTTTAAGAAGAGTGGGGAGCAGGCACAGACACCCCTTGAGGAGGCTTTAAAGCCATTAAAGTATTGAATAACACCTGAGTTTAATTGTCTTGTGTGAGAAGATCCACCCGGTGAGGTAACTTGTAGAGAATGCCCCTGGCCAAGTGAGAAAGAAGGGGGAACCAATGCTGTTGTGATATAAGGAAGTCACTAGCAAGATTTTAGGAGAGTCCTGTGTAATTTTGTGCAAGAGTCATGATAAGAGAGATGGCATACAGAAACATCCTCTTCCAAGGAAAAGACAGGGTATCCACTTTCCAAGCCAGAGGACTTTGGACTGTGGAACAGAATAGAGGAATTTGTCTGTTCAGAGTGGGGGCAAAAAAGATCTACCTGAGGAATACCCCACAGATGGACAATGGCCAGAAACGCATCTCTTTGAAGCATCCATTTGTGATCTTGTGTGCTGGACCTGCTCATCCAGACCTGAAGAGCTAGTCTGTAAAGAAGATAGGACCTTGTACTTCCTTGTTTGCTGACGTACCACTTCACTCAGGTACTGTCTGTAAAGATTTTGAGAGGCCCAGGATGAAAGAGGAAATGAAATGCCTGAAGAGTCTGAAGCAAAGCCCTCATCTCCTTTCTACTGATATGGTCCAACCTGCGGTGAAGAGGCCAGAGACTCTGAACATTGACAGTGCTGAAGGACCCCCCCCCCCCATCCCTGTCGGAAGCATCTGTAAAGAGATCTTCAGTTGGGACTGGAGCTTGGAAAGGAAGCCCTGGGTGGAGAGAAGGCTGATGAATCCACCACTGAAGTTTGAGATTGAGACAGGGAAGGGAGGGTACCAGGAAGTCCAGGGTGTAGCAATGTTGGAGTCACACTGACTTGAGATATCACTGAAGCTTTCTCATGTGGAGCCTGGCCAAAGTGAGCATGGGAATGCTAGAAGCCATGAACCCGAGAACCCTGAGAAATTCCCTGTCCATGACTGAAGCCAGAAGAAGAAGAGACTAGGAAAAGAGAGAGAGAGACCAGACTTGGTGGCAGGCAGAGACACCAGCATAGAGATGGTCTAAAGCCTGCAAATAAGGAAAATATGATCCTGAAAAGGCATCAAAACTAATTTCTAAAGGTTTATGGTGAAAGCCAGACTCTGTAAGTGGATAAATAGTAAACCTGAGATCCTGAAGCAGAGAGTCTGAGGGAGAAGCTTGAATGAACACTCCTGTCATTCTGCAAAAGTCAATGACAGCAGCAAGGTATTTGGTGAATATCCTTGGGACAGTAGAGAGGCCAAAGGGCAAAGCAGAGAACTGAAAATGCAAGGAAGAAATAAAAACATTTCCTTAAAATGGGATGGATGGGGTAGAAGAAGGGGAAATAAAGTCTGAAGAGACAACTTGTAAAAGGAAGGAATCTTGAGAAAGGTGTTAAGCTGGGAAAGATCCAGAACTGGTCTCCAAGTACCTTCTTTTCTGAGCACCAAAAGCAGTCTGGAATAATAACCTCCCTTCCTGTGCAGGAGACACAGCTTGAATGATGCCCTGAACCAAAAGAGAAGGAGCACGTCTGTAAAAAAGAGGAAGTTGTTTTCAAGGAGGCTGAGGGATGCCCAAAAAGGGAGGAAGTTTGCTGTAATCCTTAACCAATTTTGAAGACACAGAGAAAGATGTAGGGATAAAGCAGCCTGGCCAAGGGAAAGGGATAGAAATTGTCAAATGGAACCCAGCTTATCCTGCAAAGCAGGTTTTTGGGAGGCAGAGGTCTGAACAGACTTATCAGGAGGCATATGTCTATAACTCTTTCCCTTAGCCGGAGGTTGAGACTGCCTATGAACAAAAGCAGATTTGGAGGGATAATTGCTCTGAAACTTGGGAGTAGGGGAAACAAAAATATGTTTCAGCTCCTGCAAGGCTTTACCCTTATCCTGGAGGGACTTGAAAAGATCAGCAGCACCAGAAGATGTTTATTATTCAAAGGAGAATCCAATAGTTTGGTTTTAATGTCATCAGGCAAAGTCTGAAGATAAAGCCAAGAGTAATGCCTTATAACTGAACCAAAGGCAGCAGCCCTGGAGGAGGCATCAACTGCATTATAGCTACATTTGATAGTGACAAGCAACTTGAGAGGTGGATCCCAACAGGGAAAGGGCAAAAGCCTTCCCTCAGAGTCAGGAATGTCAGAAACCAGTTTAGAAAACTGAGAAAGGAGGGCTAAAACATACCTGGTCATACGAGTCTGCTAGTTGATGGCCCAAAAAGAAAGTGACAGCAGCGTAAACCTTTTTGCCCAGCCTCTCCATGGCCCTACTGTCCTTTTCTGAAGGGAGCAACTTGGTAGAGGGCAATAGTTTAGTGGGCTTGTCAGAAGATACAGATACTACAGAAGGACCAGCAGCAGGGCATATATAAAGAAATTTACACTCCTTAGGCACTTTGTAAAATCTATCAAGTTTCTTGGGTGCAGGGGACTGAAGATCAGGGGCCACAGAAGCTGCTGAAAAGGTATTCAGGACAGCAGCAGGAACAGAGGGAACAGCTGATGTCTTAGAAGACTTGATCTGGAGAGCTTATAATACATTTTCTGAATGTCAGAGACTTGAGAAAAATCCCACTTAAACTCCATCATGCAAGCAACAGTATTCCAAAGGGGAGTTCCTTCAAAGGAGAATCTGGACTAAAAGAATCCTCTTCCTCTGAACCGTAGTCCAAGGGGGAAGGAATTTGAGAAGAGTAAGCCAGGGGCTACTCCCCTGAATCCAAATCCTCATCTGAAGAATCCAATTCCCTGGGTCTTTTAAGAAGAGTGGGGAGCAGGCACAGACACCCCTTGAGGAGGCTTTAAAGCCATTAAAGTATTGAATAACACCTGAGTTTAATTCCGCATTCACAGTGGGTATTCTTAACTACAAGGGAAATATGCTTAGTTTTCTGTTTCTTCTTCTGCAGGATGACCACATGAAACCCCCTGTGATGGTTAGACCCCTGGTGACTTTCAATAAGCATAGTAGGAAGTTTCTCCCTAACTAAGATGTGCAGGATCCCTCTCTGTCCCTCAGATATAATCAGCAGAGTTTCCCCTTCAACATCAAGAGCAGACATATGTAAAGCCTCCAAAGATGTGCAAGAAGTCAGATTCATGCTGGCTTTTGATGGGATTGTGGCAGAGGAGTCCAAGGCGACCACCAGATGGTCTTCTGGACTTTAACTAGCCTCAAGAAAGACATCCGGGGGAAGATGGCCAGCAGCCATATCAGACCTAATATTTTTGGTCTTTTTCTTGGCAGACGGCTCACCCTTGGGACAGGAAGATTCCACCATAGCACCTTCAGCCAACAGCTTAAGATGTTGCTTTTCGAGGTAAACAGATACAAAGGAGAGATGACTACATAGCGTTTTAGGGACAAAAGAATGGCAGAACACTGAGAATGGTTGAGGGAAGCATCCAAACAGAAAAGACACTGATTGTGATAGTCTTTATGGGGAATCTGCCTCCCTCACTGTTTGTCACTTTTATGTCTTGCACCTTGAGTGGGGAGCATATGTGTGAAGTATGATGCCTATAAGTACTAAAGGCTTTGGTATACTGGCCAGATGCTGGGCTATCCTTGGCAGGAGATGCCTTAGGTTATGAATACTGCATAAGTGATATGGAAGAACATCTGGTGCAGATCTCTGGCACTCAGACAGCTGTCTTCTCCCTCTAGGTCTTATCACATATTAGCCTGAATATTTGTGTGGAGGGGAGCCAGAGACATTTGAAGACTAACCAGCTGTTCTGTCCTGGGCAGTATGCAACCCAAGTAGCTCTCGACTACTGCAGCAGTGAGGAATTTGAACATTTACTGTTATGGTAAGTGCAATTAATGCAGCTGTACTTTTTCTGCATTATCCTTGGAGTTATCGACTGCTCCAAGGGTGTTCACAAAGTGTCTAGCTCCGGTGACAGCCTATAGCAGACTGCAAGATATTCACATTTTTTCTTATTTAGATTACCTGCTTATCTTTGCAGAGTCTTTTTCAAAGCATCATGAGTCTCTCACTTGGGTAAGATATATCCTTTGCAGACCGGGTTTCTAGGAGAATATTCAAAAGTGTTGTTTGACTCCTTCCCATAGGACTGCATTCCTGTGGTGTCTCCTAGAAACTTTAGTTCAAAGAGCTTTTCCTTCACAGGAAAAAGTAGATCTATATCTCATTCCATTCTTGAGATTTTCCAATCAGCCCAGGACTTCAGCAAGGGAATTGGTCAGGATGCCAGGATTCATGGCATTTATGATTCTCACAATTCCTGTAGCCAGACTCCACATGAGAAAGGTTTAATGGTACCTAATATTTGTATGGTTCCAGCATCAACTCCCCTGATGTTTCAAATTCCAGTTTCTGGGATTTGTAAAAAGGGAATTGTTTTGGTGGCGATACCAGTTTTATCTAATTTCAAGTCTCTCATTCTCCTTTACAGCTCCAATACAATATGTAATAACAGATGCCTCATATTTTACTTGGGGAGCTGTGTCTTTTGGGGCAAAGATATTGGGTGTTTGGAACAAAAATGACAGACCTAAACACAAAAACATCAAAGACATTTTGGCAGTTGTAAATACACTTATCTCTCTCTTTCATCGGTGGTCCTCCGGATCATTTCAAGTGATTACAGACAACATCACTGTGAAGTGATTTATAAACAAATGGAGGCTTTCCAGATCTTACCCTCTGTGCAGATTAGCCATGGTAGACTGGGATATAGCTATTCAGCAGAATCTCACTGTACAAGTATCTTACATTCTGTCAAAGAAAAACATGTTGGCAGACAAGCTAAGCAGGACCAGGCCAGACCCTCAGGAATGGAAATTGAATTAAAGGGGACTTTGATCCAGCTGTGGGGAACATCTCAGATATTTGCCTCCACTGACAAAACAAAAACTATCAAAATTCTGTTCCAGGACTCCTTGCAAGCAGGCCTGGAAAACAAATGCATTCTCATTGTATTGGATATGAATGTTCCTGTATGCTTTTGCATACTTCCATTGATATTTAGGGTCAATCAAAAATTTCAGAAAGACTCTCCAAAGATAATTATAGAGACTCCCTTCTGACACAGGCAACAGTGGTTCTTCCTTGCTTTGGCAATGACTAGAGGCAATTATCATGACCTCCCTCACAGTCTCGAACTATTCACACAAAACAAGGATTGTTTGATATATCCCAGCTTGAAACGACTTCAGCTAACTGCTTGAATAGTAGAGTTTTAATACCGTTCAGTCACCTATTTTCTGAGGAAGCACAACAGGTATTAAAATTGGCAAAGAAACCTGATAGTAGGAAATTGTATATTGGCAAATGGAAAAAAAATTCTAGTTGGTGTCATACTAAGAAACAAGACCATTTTAATGCTAGTATTTTTCTGGTTCTACAATTTTTTTGTGAGTTATTATCCTATGGCCTTTCTTACTCCTCTATCAAGGTTCATTTGTCAGCCATTTCATCATCTCTTCACATGGTCCCTCTTTCAATGTATTACTATGCCAAGGTGCTTTTGAATGGGGTACCACATGCTCATCCATTTAGAAAACAGGTTGCTCCTTCTTAGGATCTTAAATTATTATGGAAAAATTAACTCTTGCACCAGATACGCATGGTAAGTTTACTTACATAACTTTACTATGTTCATCATTTGGTCACTGTTGTAATAGTCATAGCCATATACAGTGGATATAAAAAGTGTACACACCCCTGTTAAAATGCCAGGTTTTTGTGATATTAAAAAAATTAGACCATAATAAATAATTTCAAAACTTTTCCCACCTTTAATGTGACCTATAACCTGGACAATTCAATTGAAAAACAAATGTGTTAGGGGAATATATAAAAAAATAAAAAACTCACAATACACTGGTTGCATAAGCGTGCACTCTGATTAACCCCAAATAAAGTTCAGCTGTCTTAGTAGGATTTTCCTGACATTTACTCAGTTGCCTGTTACAGCAAAAGCCATGGTTCGCAAAGAGCTTTCAAAGCATCAAAGGGATCTCATTATTGAAAGGTATCAGTCAGGAGAAGGTTACAAAAAAATTTCCACAGCATTGGATATACTATGGAACACAGTGAAGACGGTCATCAAAAAGTGGAGAAAATATGGGACAACAGTGACATTGCAAAGAACTGGACGTCCCTCCAAAATTGATGAAAAGACAAACAAAAACTGGTTAGGGAGGCTGCCAAGAGACCTACAGCAACACTGAAGGAGCTTCAGGAATTTCTGGCAAGTACTGGTTGTGTACTACATGTGACAACAATCTCCCATATTCTCCATATGTCTGGCCTATGGGGTAGGGTTGCAAGACGGAAGCCTTTTCTTACACAGAATAACATGCAGGCCTGGCTAAAATTTGCAAAACAATACATCAAGTCTCCCAAAAGCATGTGGGAAAATGTGTTATGGTCTGATGAGACCAAGGTTGAACTTTCTGGCCACAATTCCAAGAGGTCATTTGGTGCAAAAACAACACTTTGCATCACCAAAGAACACCATCCCCACAGTGAAGCATGGTGGTGGCAGCATCATGCTTTGGGTTGCTTTTCTTTAGCTGGAACTGGGGCTTTAGTCAAAGTGGAGGGAATTACAACAGTTCCATATACCAGTCACTTTTGGCCCAAACCCTTCAGGCATCTGCTAAAAAGATGAAGAGGAATTTCACTTTTCAACATGACAATGACCCAAGCATACATCCAAATCAACAAAAGAATGGCTTTACCAGAAGAAAATTAAAGTTTTGGAATGACCCAACCAGAGCCCAGACCTAAATCCAATAGAAAATCTGTGGAGTGACCTGAAGAGGGCTGTGCACAAGAGATGCCCTCACAATCTGACAGATCTGGAGTGCTTTTGCATTAAGAGTGGGCAAATATTGCCAAGTCAAGATGTGTCGTGCTGATAGACTCCTATCCAAGAAGATTGAATGTTGTAATTAAATCAAAAGGTGCTTCAGCAAAGTATTAGTTTAAGGGTGTGCACACACAACAAAGTATTAGTTTAAGGGTGTGCACACTTATGCAACCAGCATATTGTCCGTTTTTTATTTTTTATATTTTTCCCCTCACAGATTTGTTTGTTTTTCAAATGAATTGTGCACATTATAGGTCACTTTAAAGTTGGGAAATGTCTTGAAATTATTTATTGTGGTCTCATTTTTTTATATCAAAAAAAAACTGGCATTTTAACAGGGGTGTGTACACTTTTTATATCCACTGTAGGTAGTATACCATAGTTTATTAGGTTTGGGTAGAGGAAGGATTTAGGGTCTTGTAGCCACTGAAAAATGACCAAGTAAAGCCTGCTCTAGAGCTGAAAAGGGAATCTGGTTTGTAGTGCTTTGTAAAAGTATACACAGAGGAGCAAGCTGCTGCCTCTAGAATACTTTGAGTCTACCCCTTTCCAAAAAACACTGATGAAACCAAGACCCTAGTACAATGTGCCTTGATCCTTCTTGGAATTGACAAGTTATGGTGGAAATAACAAAAGGAGATAGCATGGGGCAACCTTTGGAAATAGTCTGCTTTGACATAGTTTGCCCTTTTTAAGAAATTAATAACTAATCAGAATTTGTGAAGGTTTTAGTCTTGTCAGGATAGTATTAGAGTAATCAGTGGACATCCAGAGTATGCAAAAATCCTTTCTCTCTCATTTTTAGGATGTGGAAGGAACACAGGGAGATGGATAGCTTGGCTTAAAGTAAACTTAGATACCACTTTAGGCATACATGAAAGATTAGATGTTAAGTTGACTATCTCGCCTTCATTCTTGCTGGATGGGGTCGGAGCCGATCCTCAGCTCTGACTCGGCCTTTTACTAAAGCTCGAGAGCTATTTACCGGCTCGAGGCCTCCCCTTATCCCACAATGCTAGGCATCAGATACCCAGATCTCGTTTGCCGCTTCAGCTACGAGGTTGTGTTTTTTACCGGCTCCAGGTCGTATAATTCTTTTACTACTGTTTTACTGTCCAAGTTGTTGTTATTTTTAGATATTCTTCTCTATTAGTTTTATTAGATCATGTTACCCCTTTAGACCCCACCTAGGATCTCCTTTTTTCTGTTGTTACAGAGTTTTCTCCCCCCCGCCTTGGGGTAGTGGTTAGGCCTGTCTCTTTAGTATTGTGCATATATATGTATATATATATATATATATATATATATATATATATATATATATATATATTTTTTTTTTTGTGTTAATTTGTTGTTAGTCATAACTGTTGTAGTTATAGTGGTATTGTATTGTTAGTTCTAGTGCGTGTGTCTGTGTATAGTGTTTTAAGCACTAGTTAAACTTCCATTGGTATCTCTTTTATCATGTCTAAAGATACCAAGGTTTCAGGTTTCAAGAAGTGTGACTCGTGCTGTCAGAAGATGTCTCTGACAGACGGTCACACTTCTTGTGTTTATTGTTTGGGCCCCCTACACCTGCAGGACTCTTGTTCGGTCTGTCATGTTTTCAGTCTGAGAGTCCTGCAGGAGCGTAGGAATAAACTCATTTTGAGAGGCTTGTTAAAGCCAGAAGGATCCCCGGCCAAGTCTTCGTCGGGGAAATCCTTAAAGCCCGCCAAACCGTCTGCTCCCTGTTCGGAGCCGATGCCGAGTGGAGCTTCTGCCTTATCGTCGGTTCTGGCCGGAACTGACACTTTGAGACCTCAGTCGGCTCCAACTTTGCTATCGGAGCCTTCTCTGAGCCGAAAGTGTTAGAGATCCCCCTCTTTAGAGTCCGTTCGCTCGGCTCCCAGGTCCCCATTACTACAATCGGAGCGGAGCCATAGATCCCATTCCTCTCAGTCCTCCAGGCTATCTGATCATGACTTAGAGAGGGTGGCCAGCAGGCTCCTTAAGTCACAGGCATAGGCCAAAATGTTGACTAGCCCTTCTCAACAGACTGTGGCTATCCCTGTTTCTTCAATAGTTCCTCCTCCAACTCTACTACCGTGTTCAGAGCCGGAGCTTGTTGGGGCTCGAATCGTCGGAACGTTGGAGCTGATACCCCACCTTTCAGCTCCTTCGTCGGCTCCAATCTCTTCATTGGTTCCGTCCTTGGAGGGATCCGGGCACCGAGACTCCCTCGTCGGCTCTGAGGGGGTGAGTGGCATCGGACCCTTGTCCGACCCCATTCTCCCTCTCGGGGCCTCGGCACAGGTGAGCTCAGTCCCGACATCGGCCTCGGAGCTGTCCCTCTCTGTGCCGGGAGGGGTTCACGTCTCTTCGGAGTGGGGACCCTTTTCTCTACCTGATAGGGGCGCCTTTGAGGTCATGAGGAGCGTGCTGACTCCGGTGTCGGCTCCACGATTGACCCCTTCGGCTCCCCCCCCATGGTGCCTGCGTCGGTCTCTGTCCACCCTCCTGACCCCAAGCGTGGAGAACAAGCACTCCAGGTAGCCCCATTAGGTGTATCTTCCTCTTCCGAGACCTCCCCTGATCTCTCAGAGGAGCCCCCTTGGAAGAAAAAATGTAAGAGGAAGCATGTTGACTCCCCCGAGTCAGTCACCTCTGACACTAACTTGGAGGATTCGGAAGGATCCCCAAGGTCCCCCTCTGAGGATGTCTCCTTCTCAGACATCCTTGAGATCCTTAAGCAGAGGGGGAACTGGACCACCCTCAACCCTTCCGAAGACGATTCGGTGTATCTGGACGCATTTGGTTCTTGCCCTTCCACCTCCTGGGTGTCTCCGCCTTTCGACCCGCTCATGGAAGTAGTGGCTCGGAAGGCGTGGATGGCCTCGGACACAGTGGAACCAACTCCCCACAGGCCCACAAAATTCATTACAGCCCCGTCCAACAAACAGTTTCTTGCAAAGGGTGTCCCTGTTGAGGCCATGGTGGTTGCAGCAGCCACTAAGAAGGAGTTGGCTGACCCTTCAGTGCCTGTCCATCCACCTAATAAAGAATCTAGGACAATGGACAGGTACGGGAAGCAGATGTTCTCTTCAGCAACCTTTTCCATGCGGTCGCTGAACTATCCTTGCCATTTCACCCACCTTCAAAGAGATCTCCTTAAGGAACTGGGTGATACCCTTCAGGATCCATCTGCTGCGGGGTCTCAGGAAAAGATTAACTCCCAGCTGGCGACCCTTAATTCTATAGTCAACTCCTCCATGTGGCTCATTTCTTATGTAGCCGATGGGTTGAGTAGGGCCACAGGCACAGGCGTGGCTTTGAGAAGACATGCCTGCATGCGGTAATGTAACGTTGCTGACCCCTTTAAGGTGTCCTTCACCAATACCCCCTTTGATGGTTCGGCTTTATTCGGACCACAGGTGAAGGATACCCTTACCAGGTGTGAGCAGGAAGGCAAGACTCTCTCTGCCGTGGGAGTCCGTTTTTCTACTCCTTCTAGACCATACCCTAAGGGTCAGAAGAGTGGAAAAATGTGGTTTCGCAAACCTCAAGGAGTTGTGCCTGACACACGTGGCGAGTTTCCCTCCAGGGGCAGAGGAGGGAACAACAACAGACGCCACCTGAGGGGCAGAGGGGGTCCACAAAATCAGGGTAACAGGGAATCCTTTCCTGACAAACCCTTTCAGCACCCCTGAGGGGCTGCCCGACTGTCCACTCTTGGAGGCAGTCGGGGGAAGATTGTCACTGTACCCAGAAGCCTGGTGACTCCTCACACAAGACAAATGGGTACAGTCTATCATATCCGAGGGTTACAAAATCCCCTTTGTCCACACCCCCATGCAAGCAAACAGGTCCCTTCCAGATGTTCCACCCGGTCTAAGCGAACAAGCAGTACTAGAAATTTCAAAACTGCTAGAAAAAATAGCCATCCAACCAGTCCCAGCAGATCAGCAAGGATCTGGGATTTACTCCAAGTTCTTTTTGGTACCAAAGAAAACAGGGGACTAGAAACCCATTTTGGATCTCAGCAGGTTAAACAAATCTGTTCAAAGAATGAAGTTCCGGATGGTCACGCTTCAGTCCATTCTACCCTTTTTGGGTCCGGACATTTGGATGTGCTCCATAGACCTTCAGGATGCATACTACCATATCAGAATGAACAGACGCTCCAGGAGGTTTCTCCGCTTCCGGCTGGGAGCCAGTCACTGTCAATTCAGAGCCCTGCCCTTTGGTCTCACCACAGCCCCCTGGGTGTTCACCAAATGCATGGCAGTGGTTACGACTCACCTGAGACTGCGAGGATTCCAGGTGTTTCCATATCTAGATGACTGGCTCCTAACTGCTTCCACCAGCTAATTCGAGCCAGCAATTATACCATCCAAACTTGCTCCAAGCTAGGTATCTCTATAAACTTCGAAAAGTCTGTGTTGACGCCTTGTCAATCTATAACCTTTATAGGCGCCATATTAAACACAAAAGAACTGTCGGTAAAACTTCCATTAGAAAGAGTATTAGACATTCGCCGACATGTTCAAACGTTACTACAATGCAAGAGAATTCAGGCCAGATTTGTACTGAAAACCTTGGGTCTCATGGCAGCAGCAATCACATTACTTCCCCTGGCTCGTTTTCACATGCGGATTCTTCAGTGGATGCTTTTTACCTAATGGTCTTTTCAACAGCTTCCAATGTCTCACAACATAATAATCACCCAATCATGCAAAGACCACCTTTCTTGGTGGATGGTCTCCCCCCTCAAGTTTTTCAGGACAGACCATTTGTACTTCCTCTTCCGGTTGCTACGGTGACAATGGATGCCTCCCTGATCGGGTGGGGGGGGGGGGTATTTTCAGGGCAGGACTGTCCAAAAACATCTTGGAGATGAGAGCGGTACTTTTAGCATTGCAAGCTCTTCAGGACTCTCTACCTACCGGGACTATTGCAGTTCAAACGGACAATATGTCGGTAGTGTGGTACATCAACAAGCAGGGCGGTGCCAGGTCCTATCCCTTATGTTGAGAAGCACTCAGACTCTGGCAGTGGGCGATCTCCTCTCAACGGTTTCTGATAGCAACGCACATCCCCGGGAAGTCCAACGTCATAGCGGACAGGCTAAGCAGAGCAATCCTTATGCCTCATGAGTGGTCTCTCAATCAGTTAGTAGCGGACAAAATTTTCCTAAGATGGGGTCAACTTTGCTGCGACCTTTTTGCAACCCCTCTCAACAGCAAGTGCAGTGACTTCTTCACTCTCTTCCCCCTCCCAGGCCATTCCCCCAGAGACACTCTAGTTCACGATTGGCCCCGGGGTCTGCTCTATGCATTCCCTCCTTTTCCCTTAATTCCAAAACTGATTCAGAAAGCAACCGCTTTGGGATCCAGGTTGATCCTCATTGCTCCTTACTGGCCTCGACAAATTTGGTTCCCATTCCTGCATTGTCATCTGCTGGAGCAGCCCTGGAATCTGGACCCAGTGCCAGACCTCTTGATCCATCAGTCAGGCGGGCTGCACCAATCCCTTCACTCTCTCAACCTCACAGCTTGGTTGCTCCACTTCCAACCTTAGCCAGGCTTCCACATGTTTCTCAGCCTGTGCGCAAAACCATACTTTCTTCACACAAACCTTCTACTAGAAAGACTTATGCTAGTAAGTGGAAACGTTTTTCTTTCTGGGCAGAGGCCAGAAAGATAGACCCCTTTACAGCCCCTGTCCATAGTGTTTTAGATTTTTTGGCGGAACTTTTTCGAGCAGGTTCCTCAGCTGCCACCATTAGGGTCCAATTGGCTGCTATCACAAATTTTCACATTAGCCTACCAGAGTCCAGTATCATGTCCCGCAAACTTTGTAAGGCCTTTCTTAAAGGGACTATTTTACTTAGACCCCAGGTTAAAGATCCCCCCCCCCCGTGGGATTTGAACTTGATATTAACTTCATTGATTCTCCCTCCTTTTGAACCTGCAGCTTCTTGTTCCTTAAAGTTACTCTCCTGGAAGACTCTCTTCTTAGTAGCCATCACCTCGGCCAGAAGAGTATCGGAACTTCAAGCCCTTTGTGTTCGTCCTCCATATCTTATTTTTCACAATGATAGAGTTTCACTCAGGACTAATCCTTCCTTTTTACCCAAAATACCCTCAGAGACAAATCTCAATCAGGCTATTGATCTTCCTGTCTTTTTCCCTAATTATTCAAACAGAGCTGAACAAAAGTTACACTATTTGGATGTTCACAGGCAGTTACGTTTTTATTTGGATAGGACCAAACAGACAAGAAAATCAGATCAACTCTTCCTGTCTTATGCTGAAGGGAAGCAGGGCCTGCCAGTTTCTAAAGTAACCTTGTCCAGGTGGCTGGCCTCTATTATTACCCTGATCTACCAACTGAGACATAAAGAACTTCCTTCAAAACCAAAAGCTCATTCCACCAGAGCATTGGCTACGTCGGTAGCTTTTCAGGCTAGACTTCCAATGGAATCTATTTGTGCTGCAGCAACATGGGCCACTCCTCATACCTTCATTTCTCATTACAAATTGGATATGGCCTCCAGGAGTTGAGCTGATTTTGGTCCCACTGTGCTCAAGAGTCTGTTTAGATGAGCCACCCAGGGCTAAGGTGCTAGGGACGCTGTCCCATCTAGCAAGAATGAAGGCAAGATAGACAACTTAACATTAAGAAATTATGTACATACCATAATGTTCCATGTTAGTTGTCTTCATCTAGCCTTCTTTCTTGCGTCCCACCCTCCCTCCCCCAAGCCTGGTTAGGACTGAGAAGGATTCCTTTTTGAGGCCTTCTTCCTACGGTTGACTTTGTTTTTAGGTTACGTCCTCCACTGTTTGTAGCACTGTAGGTAAACCTTTGGTGGGAACTAGTGTGTTTTTTTCCATGGTGTTAGGTCTTCCAAACGAGATCTGGATATCTGACGCCTAGCACTGTGGGATAAGGGGAGGCCTCGAGCCGGTAAATAGCTCTCGAGCTTTAGTAAAAGGCCGAGTCGGAGCCGAGGATCGGCTCCGAACCCATCCAGCAAGAAAGAAGGCGAGATGAAGACAACTAACATGGAACGTTATGGTAGGTACATAACTTCTTATTCTCAAAGAACCCTATCTTTTTGAAAACATCAGGTAAGGTTGACACACCTAGAGAGTTTGCAACTCAGACACTCTTCTTGCAGAAGTCGTGTTCTCCATGTTAGACTCTCAAATCAGGCAATGAGCTGGTTAAAATGGTGCAAGAGTTTGCATACATGTAGCAAACAGTTTGCTACAGTTTATATCCTGCCTTTGTGTATTGCTGCAACACTCATGTTTTAGTTAAAAATAAATAAATAAATAAATAATTTTTGTGTGCTACTGTCTGCACTGAGCACTACTGTACTCCAGGCTTTAGTTAAAAAAAATACTTTTAAACTGTGGCAAGCTGCTTGCTACAGTTTAGGCCACACATGGAGGGCTACAGCTCTCAGGTCTGACCTCAATTGCAATACTGGCTTTTAAAAGCCATTATTGCATTAAAGAGAGATTGGGATCAGCTGATTGCACCCCCCAACACTTTGTACCCAGCACAGTTGCCCCCTCTTTGTCCCACCCTAGCTATGCTATTGAGTAGAGTGGTACTATAACCTTCTAAGACCTGGATAGCATAACTACTTCTTCTCTTAGCTACATGTTGGTCAAAGGGCAGATTGCTGTCTACATATGTTCCAGATCATTACTACTGGGTTGACTCTTGGGGGTGTTTTATCAATGGAGTAATTAACTTGGGTTGCTAGTTTCCCAAAGGGCATTATAATGCATTTTTGGCATTGGGTTTTAGGCCATGGCTTTGGCACCAGTTACTTGTGTGTGTTAAACCCATTTGCAAGATGTTGCTGTCTTGGGGGAATCTATAATAGCTCCCAATTTACAGTTATCTGAAAATTTGGTGAGCCAGAGGCCTTAAACACTAGCCTTGACTTCTGAGATACAGATGCCAAACAAGAGTGAGCCCATCCTGGATCCCTGGGTACTCCGAAGGTGACCGGTCTGTTGGTGGAGGTGGTCTCACTGATCCTGACCTCTGTGTGAATCAGATCTGAACAATCAGCAAACAAGTTACATTCAGCACACTTTCTTTCTTAATTGAGCTTTATTCTCTAACTGACTTTATACTTCATTGACTTATGTTTGTAGAAAAGGACATAAAGTTATAAGAAGTTGCCCATTTAAATAACACAATTACTGCTGAAAAACTTCTGAGAACACAGCAGTCATTTCAAAAGATTAAGGATAACACAGCACTCATTTATTAAAAGCATTCTTTGTACTTTGTCCCTACTGCTGAGACAGGTTTTCCCTATTTGCTTAGAGCTGTTCTTAATAGATGCAATGTCTGCTTTCAGCCCATCCCTGCCATACAGGTTTCTCCACATAAAGTTGTTGAGATATGAGGGCACAATTTCAAGCCTAGTACTGTTCATTGCCTTGAAATTCTTAACACACAACCAAAATGCTTCCACAGCAATGAGGGGATTCACAAAATTCATAGAGTGATTGACAAGTCTCATAAAAGAAGTTCATGCCTAGTATGGAAATATTATGTAGGCCACCCATTCTTCCATAACTGTAGTTGTGCCTGTTAACACATGTTCTTTGTCGTGAGGCAGCTGAGTGACAGCATCATGCTGTGAAACAAAAGTTATAGATCCCTAATTCCTGATACATTCATAAATTACTAAAATGCATTGGTCATTAATGTCAGCATTCCTGCCCTTGTACTTGGCCTGGGCAAGTAGATTTTCATCCACTTGCACTACTGTCCAGGACCACTTAAATGTACATGTTCTTTCAGCATCTTCCAAGTGTGTATGTCCTTCAAGCATCAATACCAATCCACAACACTGGTACAGGACATGGAGAATAAATTACCTTTCATGGTGATGCATAGTTCCAAGTATATTCCCTTGACCAGTTCAACATCAGTACTCAAGCTTTCTTAATGCATTACCGTGATGCTGGTGTTCCCTTGGGATGTAATCTCATGCCACTAAAACTCTTTGGGTACATTTTAAAAGACTGCAGGATTTGAATGAGCTATGTAATTGTTGACTAACAATGATGATATATATTTAAAGTGATGTATAATATTTACAGCTACAGTTGTGTCAGCTTGGTTTGGAATGTATAATGTTTGCAACTAAGATTGTGTCGCTATGGCTTATTTTTATTTATAAAAATGTAACATTGCTCGTGTCATACATGATGATTTAATAAGGATGTTTCATGTTTTAAAAAAAGTTCATTGGGTACTTATTGCTGGTCAGAAGGATGTTGTCAGACTGTAAAGAATGAAAAAACTCTGACTGTAAAAACAGCTGGGGCAACAGCATTGATCCACTCCTCTGCATATGTGGTTTCAGCAGCAGCTAACATAATGGTCATACTAGTGAATCCAGTGAAAGATTTTACCTGCAGTCAAGATAGAAGAGTTTATAGTACTATAAATTACCACAAAATTAACATTTTTACAATTCTGTGTTAATTTCTGGTTCACTGGAGTCAGCTTTCCCATTGGGGTTTGAAGTGTAAACTGTTTTCTCTGCAGTATCTTTAAAATAAGCAAAGACATGCCCAGCTACACCCACAGCATACCTACAACTCCACAAAGCAAAATGGTATGCCTTAATTTGAGCAATCACCACTCGTTTAACCAGTATATAGTCACTGTTTTTTAAATTGTGCTGCATTGAATGTCTAGTCTTCTTTGCACATTCCTAACTTTTAGTTTTCTTCCTGGTATCATAAATTCTTGTGTAATGTTCATCATAAATCTTTTGCTGGGTGAATAAAGGAATTGTTGCTGTAAGCTCAGGTTTTAAAAGCACAGCTACTGAGAAATGTCCATGGTGCCATGAGGTGTTGTCATGTAGTCTGTTAAAAAACATTAGAGGTACCATTTCTATGTGATCCATTTATTAAGAGCTGATCTGATGTTATCCATGTCACTATTCCTCACTTCTGGGTTGTAGGATCTGACAATGGATCTGAGCCAGTAACTTATGAGACAAATCGTAAGCTTGGGCTCCTCCCACTCCCATAGTCCCTTGCTGCCCTCTAACCCCTCAGATCTCATTTGCCGTTCACCGCTAAAGACATGATTCCCTTGGCTCGAGACTCTTCTGGTGGAGATAAGTGCTAAACTTTATACCTTCTTGCGTTTTTCATCTGTAGAATTTGAATCTTTGTACCTGTTAGAGTCTAGCCTTAGTCTTGTGTCTGTATCCTCCCCTCTTGTTTAGTTATTCTTATACTTTCCTTTGCTAAGCCTTTTGGCACCATATTTTCTTGTTTAAAAAAAAAAAGTTCTCTCTAGTCTAGGCTTTCATTACTTTTCCTACTAGCTTTGTAGTGTGGTAGTTTTGTGCTTTGATTGTCTTTGCTGGTTTTTGGACTTTGGTTTGGCTACCTGGTAATCCGTTTTGGTCTGTGTGTTTGGATTTGGTAGGCGGTTTGTTTTTGTCATTATGTCAGACAAGCCAGCAGGTTTTAAAGGGTGCTCCCCATGTGGTTGGAAAATGCCCATGTCTGACTTACACGAGGAGTACCACTATTGTTTGGATGCCGACCACCTGGAGGTTGAATGCAACATTTGTGCCACGTTCAACACCAGGGCCTTGGTCAAGCACTGAAATAAGTTTTTACTGAAGGGCTTGGTTCAGGGGCATCCATTGGCCCAGTCTCCAGCCAAGCCAGGTCCCTCTGACCATAAAGGAAGGTTCCTTCTGTCTCAGGGACCTTTTCCTCAAAGACACATAGGCTAGCTCCTTGGGTTCAATTACAGCCTCAGCTCTGTCGGATCTGACAACCTTGGATCCTAGGTCCCATGAATCTATCCCCAGATCCAAGGCCTCCACTTCGAGGCCTTCAGACCTGAGGTCCTAGAAGTCTACTCCTGGATCCAAGGCCTCCGGATCAAGACCTTTGGATCTGACCGAGACTGGATTTACCATGGATCTGACCTTCTTGGATCTGAGGCATTCAGGTTCTAAATGGTCGGATCCTCAGTTGTCTTTGGATCTGATGTAGGTAGATCTGGGATCTGTGTTGGATCCTACCATCGTAATTGGGGACTCTCCTTCAGGTTCTGGCATAGGGCAGCCTTTTGCAGCTCCCAGGCACACAAGCTGATCTTCTGAGAAGCATAGGAGGTCCTCAGGGTCCAGGCATGTGTCTCCATCAAGGTCTTCTGCCTCCTCTGTCTTCCAGGAGCTTGCTTCCCTAAACATGGACAGGATGATGAGGTCCTTCCTTAAAACTCAAACTGAGTTGGGGCTTCTTGCGTACCCAGCCCATCCAGCTAGGGTCCTTTCCCTGCTTGTTTGGTTTCATCTCCTATGCAGACCCAGATAGTATTGCACTTCCAGGCCCTGGGGCACAGTGAGGAGGTGAATGGGATACCTAGGGCCCAAGGCCATTGACGAGGGGAAGGTGGTCCACACAGCCTACCTGGACCTCGCAAAAGCCTTCGATACAATACCCCACTCGGGCATTGTAGATAAGCTCACCAGCTTAAATATAAACCCCTGTGTCAATAGATGGGTTGCAAACTGGCTCAAGGACAGAACCCACATGGTTAGAATTGCTGGAGCCATGTCAGACTCCAAACCAGTTACAAGTGGCGTCCCACAAGGCTCAGTCCTGGGACCACTCTTGTTCGGTATATATTTCTCGGCGGTACAGGCCAACACGGAAAGACTGTGGCTGACCAAGTTCGCAGATGACTGCAAACTGGGCGCCATAATCAACTCTCCAGCCGACACAAGCATCATCCAAAAGGGCCTCATAGAAACAGACAACTGGTGCCAGAGCCATGGCCTCAAGCTAAACGCCAAAAAGTGTATAGTCATCCCCTTTGGCAAAAACAAAGTGCCCACAAATTACCACATAGGTGGTAATCCATTAAGTACAGAAGAAGTCATTAGGGACCTGGGGACCCAAGTTGATGTCAATCTCTCATTTGACAACCATGTGGCCAAAGTGGTTAGAAAAACATTTTATATAGCCCACCTAATCATGAAGGGATTCACATCTAAATCAGGGGAGGTCATCGTACCTCTTTACTCATCCGTCATCAGGCCCATAATTGAGTACAATGCCCCTTTTGGGATGTACCTTACCAGACACCTGCAGCAACTGGAAAGACCCCAAAAGTACCTCACCAAGAGGATCAAAGGGCTCAAACAGATGCCATATGCTGCCCGGTTAAAGAAACTCCAGCTCTACTCAGTGGCATACCGCCTGCTCAGAGGTGATCTCTGCCTGATGTATAAAGCCATGTCCAACCCGGAATTAATGGACATGCTGCACCTCAGAAAATCCAAATCCCATCGAGCTACGCGCTCGAGAGACTTGAACCTCAGCACTGAAATAAATAGGACATGCTGGAGGGACAGATTCATAACCCAGAGGCTCCCTTCACTCTAGAATAAAATCCCAGTCCAGGTTAGGCAGAGTCCCACATTGACTCTCTTCAAGAGGAGTCTTGATGAGTGGATGGGAGATCGTAGGTTTACCCCGGCTATCACTTCTGTGTCACTGTTAGACAGAGGCACAGTATACTAACCTCAAAAAAAGGCATAGCAAAATTAATTTAAAATGGGTGGCGAAAGACAAACACACTCTAGCTAGGCTTATAAATGCCCTAGGGCAGATAGCCTAGTATGAACCTATGAACTTTGTCTCTACCCAGTCTGTGTCCCTAACTAGTTCTGCTCTTCCTCCCTCAGAGCAGACGGGATCCTGGGCCCAACCAGTCACTCCGGAGTCCTTGGGGGAGGGTACCAGTCCAGTTTTTTTGGATCTGTCTCTGCCTTTCAGTGCTTTGGCTCTGAATGGCTCTGGGCTGGTATTATCCGGGGGTCTTAAGGTTGTGGCATGCTCTGCTGGGAATGGGAAGGGGGCAGCTGTTCATCCTTCCAGGTGGTAGAGAGGATCTTCTTCTCTGCTAGAGCTGCCTTCCCTGCTAATCAGGGTCCTTCACAGCCCCCAAGAGCGGACCTTCCTCATCCTGTTCCTGGTCAGCCCTCTTGAACCAGCCTTCAGGCAGGAGTTACCCCACTTGGGGTTCCCCACTCTTCTGAGTTTTCCTCTGAGCCCTCACACGAAGGAGGTACCTCGGAAGAGATTGTGCAAGAGGAGACACCTAGAGTCCCCTATGGAGTCTCACTGACGATATGGACCTTGATGAAGGGGATGGGTCTCCCAGATCTCTACCCAAAGATGTCTCCTTCGGGGACATCCTAGAGATCTTCAAGTTGAAGGGTGGATGGTCTTCCCAACCCCCGTCCTCCAAGGAGTCTGTATTTCTGAAGGCATTTGGGATGGGACCATCTACCACCTGGCTTCCCCCCTGTAGATGGTAAATTTTATTGCAAGCAGGGTATGGAAGGAGTCAGATACTGTGGAGCCAGTGCCAAAACAAGTAGACAAGTTTCTAAGCCGTACCACAGACAGACAGTTCTGGTCCAAAGGGATGCCAGTCAATACTATAGGGATAGCTGCCACAAATAAAAAGGAGTTGGTGGAGCAGAGGACATCTGTTCATCCCTCTACTGAGAATCTCAGGTGATCAACATACATGGGAAGTGGGTTTTCACCTCAGCTACCTTTGGTCTGTGGACGTTTAATTACTTGCCACATTTCACCCACCTCCAGAGGGACTTGATCAAGGAATTCACCACTTCCCTTTCTGAGTTGTTGCTTGCAGAGGACTTGAGCAGTGTGTGCCCCAAGCTTTCCACTCTTGCATCCCTAGCTAGTTCCTCAATGAGGCTGATTTCCAGTGCTGCAGAAGATGCATCTCAAGCAACTGGCACAGGCATCACTATTCGGTGTTCCACCTGGTTGCACCTATGCGGGTTTACGGAGTCCTTTAAAGCATCCTTCACCAATGCCTCCTTTGGTTCAACTCTCTTTTTGTCCATCAATCAGAGAGACACTTACCCACAGCAAGCAGGAAGGGAAGACTTTGTCGGCTATGGGAATCAAGTTTTCTACCCCTCAGCAGTCCTTTTCTAAGACGCAATAAGGGACTAGGAAATGATGGCTCCAGAAGTCAAAGTCTTCCTTTCAAGATGCTCAGGGCAAACCCTGTTCTGTAGGTCGGGGTAGAGGGTTCAATGGCAGACACCACCCAGAGGCAGAGGAGGTCTGTAAAATCAGGGCTCCAGGGAACCCTTCTCTGAGAAGCCCTTCCAGCACTCCTGTTGCACTGCCCAACTGTCCTTCCCTAGAAGCAGTTGGGGGTCATTTGTCACTGCACCCTTTGGACTGGACAAACATTACAAGAGATTGCTGAATGCTAAACATTATTTCCAAGGATTATTTAATTCCCTTTTCCCAACCCCCCCCCCCCACCAGTCTGGAAACATCTCCCCAAAGCACCACCCCATCAGAGGGAATTAGCTCAGCAAGCAGTGCTCAGGCTTCTTCAAAAGAGAGCCATCCAGGAGGTCCCCCCAGGACAATGAGAATCTGGAACATACTCTTGCTTCTTTTTGATGCTGAAGAAGACGGGACCTACGTCCAATTCTGGACGTAAGCGAGTTAAATCTCTCCATCAAGAAGTCCAAGTTCTGGATGGTCACTGTTCAGTCCATCGTGACTCTTCTGCACAAGGATGGCTGATGTGCTCTGTGCATCTCAGAATGCATATGATCACATAAAAATAGACAGGTGCTCCAGGAGACATCTCTGCTTTTGAGTAGGGGCCTATTACCAATTGAGGACCCTGCCCTTTGTTCTCACCACAGCCTCCCGGGTGTTCACCAAGTGCATGGCAGTGGTGGCAGCTCACCTGAGACCGCATGGATTCCAAATGTTTTCTTACCTCAATGATTGGCTCCTCACAGCTCCCACCAAGCATTGACTGGTCATAGCCACTCAGTACATTCTTCGCTTGTTCAACCAGCTAGGAATTACTGTGAATCTTTCCAAGTCAAATCTGATTCCATTCCAAAACTTGGAGTTTATCTGCATCCAGCTGGACACTGTGTCAGAGATTACAGCATTACCTCTCAGGAGGGCCTTAAGTGTCCATGGCAGCAGCAATCTGGTGCCATTAGCCAGGTTTTACATGAGAGTTCTGCAGTGGACTCTAGCAGTCCAGTGGTCTTCTCTGTCTCATCCAATGACAGCTTCCATCTGCCTCACTATGGTGTGCAGACATCATCTCCTTTGGTGGATTCAGTCTCTCAATCTGCTCATGAGCAGACCCTTTTCTCTTCCTCCTCCCCCCAGTTCCACAGTGACCACAGATGTTGCCCTATTGAGTTGAGGGGGCATTGCCAGGGAAAGACGGTCCAAGGTACATGGTCCCCTGCAGAGGCCAAACTACACATAAACATACTGGAAATGAGAGCAGTTCTTCTCACATTGCAAGCCTTTCAGGACTGCCTTCCTCTGGGTATCATTGCAGTGCACACAGACAGCATGGCAGTTGTGTGGTACATCAACAAACAAGATGGCACACATTCTTATCTGCTTTGTCGAGAGGCCATGAGAGTGTGGGAATGGGCGATGTCCTCGGGGTGCTTTTTCCTTGCAATGCACATTCCTGGGAAGTCCAGCATGCTAGCAGACAGGCTCAGCAGGGCTATCTTGAGTCCTCATGAGTAGTCCTTAAATCCCCTCAGTGGTGAGAGAGGTCTTTCTTCCCTGGGGTCGTCCGAGCTATGATTTGTTTTCTTCCCCTCACAATCACAAATACAGCCGGTACTTCGCCCTGATCCCCCCAGCCCAGGAAGTCTTCCAGGGATGCTGTAGTTCATTATTGGCCACTAGGTCTCCTTTATACTTACCCTCCTATACCTCTCATTCCCAGAGTGCTTCAGAAATTTCAATGCATCAAGGCTACCTAGATCGTCATTGTCCCCTTCTGGCCTCAGCAAGTGTGGTTCCCCCTTCTATGGTCTAATATGAAGTACCCCCCTTGGGTACTAGATCCCCATCTGGATCTGATTTCTCACCCCTCTCACCTTCCAAGCCCAGGCCTTCAGACTGCATGGTTTGTCAACTTCCTGTAATTCTAAACCAGCCCAGGCTTACCTCGACTGTCAGAAGGCCTGTCCGAAGGCTTCCACCAGAAAGGTCTGTGGTAGTAAATGGAAAAGATTCTCTGTCTGGGCCTAGCAGCAGAATCTGGATCCCTTTTTGGCCCCCATTCCAGACCTCTTATTATTCTTGTCTTCTCTCTTTCAGGACGGAGCTAGTTTCTCCACTATTAAGCTGCAATTGGCAGCCATTTCTAATTTCCATGCTTGCGAGGAACCTACCTTTTCTTCTCACCTTTGTAAGGCCTTTTTGCAAGGTGTTTTTCTGCTTAGGCCTCCTATCAAAGATCCTTCTCCTCCTTGGGACCTTTCCTTTGTGCTGTAATCTCTTACAAGGAGTCCCTTCGAGCGTGCTGCAACTTGTGATATGAAGTTTCTGTCATGGAAGACTGCCTTTTTGGTGGCTATAACATCAGCAAGATGAGTTTCTGAATTGCAGGTTCTCTTTATTAAATCTCCATATGCGTTTTTTCGTAGAGATAGAGTGGCTCTCCAGACTAATCCATTCTTCATGCCCAAGGTGGCCACTGAGGCAAATTTGAATCAATCCATTCAGTTGCCATTTTTCTTCCTCAACTACTCCAATAAAGGGGAATATTTCTTGCACCCACTTGATGTACATAGACAACTATGATTCTATTTAAACAGGACAAAGGGCTTTTGCAAATTTGACCAGCTGTTTGTGGCCTTTTCTGATAACAGACATGGTCGGGCGGTGTCTAAGATTACTATATCTCAATGGATTTCCAAATGTATTTCTACAATGTATTCTTCTAAGGGTTTGTCCTTACCAGGACCTGTCAGAGCTCATTCCACTAGATCTATGGCTACATCAGCTGCCTATTTGGCCCAATATTCTTTAGATGAGATTTGTGAAGTGGCCACTTGGTCTACTCCTTACACTTTTGTTACTCATTACAAGCTCAACATATTTTTCAGGAACAGGGCTTCCTTTGGCTTCACAGTTCTTTGGCGTGTACTTCCATGAGGACACCCATGGTAGCTGTGGACTCTGACCCAGAAATGAGGAGCAGTGACATGGATAACATCAGATAGAGTTATGTACTTACCATAACTTAGCATCTGTGTTATCCTATGTCACTATTCATCATTATCCCTCCCTCCTTTCTCCATCATGTGGGACCTACAGGAAGTGGAGATGTCCTTTTTGGTGGTTCAGATCCACTCTGGCTGTTTTCTAGCTCTAGGGCAAATTCTATCTGAGGGGTTAGAGGGCAGCAAGGGACTATGGGAGCGGGAGGAGCTCAAGCCTAGGATCTGTCTGATAAGTTGCCGGTTCAGATCCGATTTCAGATCCTGTGACCCAGAAGTGATGAATAGTGACATAGGATAACACAGATGCTAAGTTATTGTAAGTACATAACTCTTTTTTTGAGCACTTTCCCAAGTATGGGCATAATTCTTTCAACTAGTCCATTTTCCCAGTGCCAAAGAAGTGCTTGTTTTTCTATCTAATACCCAAGTATTTTTCAGTCAGTGCACTGCTGATCTCCAAATGGTAAATTAGTATCAGTTATCACAATCTCAGGTATGTCAAACAAAGGAGTATGTTTTGTTCAAGGATGGGATTACAGCGCTTTCTGATGTACATGTGACTGACTCATTTACTGGATAGCTACTATATTCATCAGTTCTATCCATGGTAGTGCTGACAACTCTGACATCTCTGACATCTGAGTATGCATTGCTCTTGTACATTTGCTTGGTAAGTTGTATGTAATTTGCTCATTGTCTGTATGCACTTGTTAGTATAAAAAAACAGATTGTCCTCCTTCACAAAGGTTTTAGCTCTTTTGGTGAGTTTTGAGTGCAGTCTGTAAAACTTTTGATTGCTAAGACCAAACTATAATTCATTTGGTTCCTGTCATGATAAACTTTCCATTATTATGCACAGTGACATCTTGCTGACATATAACATATTTCTTAAGAATACAAGTATTCTGTGTATCTTTTCTTTCTGTGTACAGTGAAATGGTCTTACACATTTCTTTAGCTTGCTGTAGCACTAAATAGTGGGTGAATATGACAGTATTTTTCTGCATTCAAATTTGAACTTGTACATGTGTTAATGTACTGTTTTGGTTAATTTGGATTTTCTGCTTAATTTTTCACACTTTATTAGAAACCTTCACATGAAGTTGGATATATTTTCCATCACTTTTGTATAAAACAATTATAACACTCTAGTTTAACTGATAAAGTTTCAGTTTTCCAAGGTGGTTTAGATCTTTTTTTTTTAACATCTTTATTAAATCACATTTTAAACAATGACACAAGTACATCTGCATTGTTTGTGTCTTTCGGCTTTTCTCGGTTAGGGGTCGCCACAGCGGAACTCCGGTCCGCTAATTATTGGCAGTTGATTTTTATGTACCGGCTTGCCAGGCCTGACGCACAACCTTCAACGAAGGTACGCCCATTCACGCATGTCTCCACGCAGAAGATGCTCTAGCTGAGAATCGAACCGGACAGCGTCTTACTGTGAGGTGACAACACTACCGCAGCACCATAACAGAAAAAAAAACATAATGAGCTTTTTTCATCATTATTTTCATGTAGTATACTCATACAATTTACTCCATTCCGTAAAACACTCGATTCCTGCCTTCTCTTAATCCTTACTCCTGCTTCTTTTGATCATTATCCTGCATGTATTGCTCCCACAAATTCCATTTGTTTCTGTGTAATTTGTTCCTTCCATTTTATAAGCTTCATCTCCAATTATTTTACTTCCTTTGCAAATTTCAGTTACAGTTGGTTAAGATTTTGATTTTGTAGTAATTGCTTTTTTGGCAGCCAGTAACATTAAACTTAGCAAGGACTTACTATTTCTATGCAATTTAGATCCTATTTTACAGCTCAAAATAGTTATTTACTTGGTTACAATAATTTGCTCCCCCAACATTTCTTACAAAGTACTCTTTAAGGAATTTTTTTAAATCTGCCAAATTGTAACATTAAAAAATGCATGTTACAAATTACCTCTCTCTTTCCCATTACACCCCCAGCATTTGCTGTCTACCTAAGGAAGGATTCTCTGAAGTCTGTTTGGGGTATAAAGTAGCTATGCAAATAAAATCCCAATCCTTCTGGACTTGGAAGCCATTAAGATGTCCTCAAATTGCTTCTTTGTAAATTGCCGTTCTGTTCTCTTTCCAAATTTTTCTAACCTCCTCTGATTGATTGTTTATATGTCTTACTAATTATCCATTTTGAACAACTCTACCAGAGCTGCCCTTTCACTTAGGCTCCCCTATCCTTATCTGTTTGGCTATACTCTGCTATCAACCCCGGGTAGTAATGGCAATTAATAACCTGCAGTCCAAAACATCAGCTTGGCCTCACCACATTCTACTACATTTCTTTCAATAGTTTTTTACCCCAACACCTTGGTTCCTTTACTGATTTTCTGCAGTAAATTCCAGGACCTTCTTGCTTGTATTTCTATAACCTTACTTGCAGTCATCCCTTCCAGTAAAATCTTTCTCCATTCTCATGTCAGCTTAGTTCTTGGAGTACGTACTGCTATTTTGCAAATATGATATTTTGTGTAGTTGTTGTTGCGGTGGTGCATTGATTAGCATTGTCGCCTCACAACAAGTGATTCTCCCATTCGATTCTCTGCTGGAGCTCCTTCTGTATGGAGTCTGCATGTCCTCCCCGTGGTCAAGTGACATTTAAAGACATGCAGGTAGGTGCGTGCATGAATGGATGTGTCTTCTTTGAAGGTTGGGCATTGGGCTGGTAACTCGGCACTGTAAAGATCCACTGCCAATCATTAGCGGACCGGAGTTCCGCTGTGGTGACCCCTAACCAGGAAAAAGCCGAAAGACACAAACAAACAAAGTTACTTCTCTTTAAGGACTTGCATCCAAAATCCTCCTTTCTCCTTATTTCTTGAACTCCCCTGTTTCATCATCACCCCTTTCCACTTTGATCTATAACCTCCTGCTTGTGTTATGTATATGGGCATTAACTGCATATCTCTAAAGTATCTATTTAAGCCAAGTAATCATAAACCACCTTGTTTTATGGGAAGAATCATCTTATCCCACTTTACTTTTTGCCCTCTTCAAAGTCAAAGTAAAACTTTATTGTCATTCAGACCATACACTAAGTGCACAGCTGAATGAAATTATGTTTCCCTAAGCTCGTGTGCAAAAACATACACTTAAAAAACAATACACATAGCAATAACAACCAAAGCAGCAACAACAGAGTCCAGGACATCCGAAGCCATCAAAACTCCAAACAACCGTGCTGTGACCATCCCATCCTCAATCGCAGCCATCCCACCATCCACACCGTCACCAACTCCATCTCAAACACCAGCAAACGTTCCAAGTCCGAGTCTGTTCATCTCCAACCACTCTAATCCGCCACCAGCACACTACTACTTGAGGCCCGATCGATCCACAGTGTCCACAACAATCCTCTCCATCCACAACACTCCCACCAAAGCTGTCAGCTCTGTCCCACAACACCAGCAACATTCCAAAGTCTGGACCATTCCCTCGACACAACAGAAACAACAGAGTCCAAACCCCCGCACTCGACACAACCGTCATCCCTGAACGGCCGAAATGAACATGGTCAGCCCAACACTCACTGAAAGAACCAAAAAAATCCCAAAAATCAAGACAAATCCACCAGAAATCAAGTAGAAAAACACCATTGCTGCAGTCAACACACACCCAACGACAAAGACGACCCACAAGTGGATGACACACCAACAGAAAGCCATATAAAAAAAACACGAAACACTCAGGAGCCAGAGTAGCTGCAGCCATTCAGGGCACCGCCATCTTAGGTCTTCTCCTCCCAAGTAAATTTCTTCAGTTCTTTTTTATCATCCTCAATTTATCCTCTAGTTGATAAAAATATGCCTGACCTGGATATAAGGCTAAAGGGACTTAAAATATTTTGCTGTTTGTATCTTCCTGTCCATACCAATAATAACCACATAGCCTTAGCTGCCTTAAAAGTATCCTTTTTAATCTATACACTACCTTACCTACATACACACACATACTTGTGGACAGGATCATGCAACAGATCCATTAATTGGCCCCACTTACCTGATTAAAAAATGACTGATAGAAGGGGAAATACATGCATATGTACATAAACAAGCAGAAAAACAAATTTTCAATGTCTGAGGGACATTATTTTTAGTTTGGTAGATAGATACACGGCGTTGTGTATTTAGGTTTTGATTTCATTATCAGTTTGTGTAAAACTGCACTTAGTTATCATTCTCAGTCTTTTCAGACAGTCAAAGTCCAGTACAACTATCTTTCCCAAATAAAAACAAATGAAATCATCTAAATGTCATCCTTGTACCTATCACCAACTTCACATGACTTTCAAAAGTTAAGGAGCATAGCACTGCCTCAGTGGACAGCTTACCTGCAGCTTATTAGAAGAAGTTGGCCCCATATCCTGCTGTCACACTAATTCTCACTAATAGAAGTCACTACAAATGCTGTGTACTATCACTGTGGAAGTAAATCAAACTTATACTACTATTTAAAGGTGGAGAAACCAGTAAGGTCAAAAAGTATAGACCAATTAGTATCTTTAGCCACTTACCAAACATATTAGAATACACTTGCACCTTACTACCTACATAAATAACCACAACCAGCTAACTAAAAGTTATCATGGTTTCTGGTCCGGCCATGGTAGACACTGCTCTCATCAAATAGTAGACTCCATGGCTGCCAACACAGACAAAAGACTCCTAACATCTGCTATGTTTCTGGATTTCTTAAAGTCCTTTGATGTTGTATATCATTCCAAACTGCTAAACAGATTATAGGGCATAGGTTGTAGTCCACCTATACTTGAATGTTCTAAGAGTTAACCTATCAGCAAACTTCAGGCTGTTAACATGTCAAAACACCTTGTAAATGCCCTATATATTGGACATTGGTGGCACCAGGGCTCAGTACTGTCTATTGTTGTTTTCACCAACCATATACAGAAACACACTAAGGACACATAGCTGTTAAAATACACCAGTAGCTTTACTCATCTCCCCCTTGTAGTTCTGATGTCAGTTCACAACTAAGTGAACTTCAGGTGGGTTCAAGCAGCTTTAATATCTGACGTAAACAAAATCTGGTCAACCTAAGTGATAAAAAATCCTGATATTTGGGATCCAACCACACCATAATCATTGTGGCTTACTAACAAATTTGTCCTAGGGACATCTAGTCCAGATGAATTGACGACTAGCTGGTACTGCCTTGGAACTGTTATTGACAACAAACTAAATGTTCATGACCACATAGACTCTACTGAGCATTCTCCAGAGTTAAACAATACATAACATGAAGTTTATACTAGCAGAAATACTATTGTCTGTAAATTAATGTGGTGTAATTGCAACTGAGAACTTAAAAGAAGGATATCAAGCCATCTTGAATATACCTATAACAAAATCCACATTAAATCAGCCACCCTTCTTTCATCACTGTCATGTTTTAAAATGTTTAGGATGGCTGTACCTAGAATACTCCAAGATAAAACTCACTCATTTAGCTTTACAAATAAATTATTGCAAAAAAATTATATATACCCTGATCTATCCAACATGCTTTCACTGTATGTTCAGAAGAAGGAACTTAGTACCTTGAAATAATCACGATTACACAGATTTGCATTATAACAAATTGTGCAGCTCAAAGTATTATACTGTATGTCTGAGACAGAGATTGGTTGAAAACTTTGGAAACCGTTTTTCTTTGTTGTTTAAGCATCTGAAGAGTATCATAAAATAGGATGTGTATATAATGCAGTATACAAATAGTTATTGGATTTGATATTTAGGTTTATTACTGGGCTTTTATAAAATGTGTGTTCAATGAAGCTAATATTAGCACAGAGGCTTCCTTTATTAATGACTATCATTAGAATTGGATATATATGTATCATGGATTGTTTTGTGCAGTTACAAAAGAAGTGTGTGTGTGTGTGTGTCTGTCTGTCTGTCTGTTTAGGTTCATAGATTCATTCTAGGCTATCTATCCTTGAGGGCCACTTTAAGCCTATCCAAATTCCCTGTCCCAAAGGTAAGAATTAAACCATGTACCTTGTGCATATGAGCTAACTCCAGTAGAATTCATACTGTCAGAAACAATTTAATCCAAGGGACCATTTTTTCTTTCTTTTTTTCCCAATAATATTTGATTTCTTCTGTTGCTTACATGCTTACACTTTGCATTTATCTTTATTTTTATTTATTTGTTAGGTTTGGGGGTCATTTTATAACTGAAATAAGGCAATCAAAGATACAGCCTATATTGCCTAATAGAGCACACCCCTATTGCTAAACAGTAAATACTCTGTGTAAGGGTTTAGTATCTTACTATACCACTGGGGCCTGCTGTTAGCAGACAATACACCACACACTGCTGTATAGATGATCATACCTCTCAACCTCTTAGTGCAAGAAATCTGGACAAAGCCTGATATAATGGGGAGACAAAGGCCCAAAAATAGGGGCAGATTTTAAATATTGCTCTTATAAACTTAGAAGGTTGATTGAATCACAGGATTTTCTTGGAATGCATTTTTTTGATGGATATGAAGTCTGAAACAATGGTGCAGCAGTTAGTGTTGTCACCTCACAGCAAGAGGTTCCCTAGTTCAATTCTCGGTTGGGGTGCCTCTATGTGGAGTCTGCAGATCCTCTCTGGGTTCGCGTGGGTTTTCTCTGGGTACTGCGGTTTCCTCCCACATTCTAAAAACATGCACCAGGTGTACTGGACACTCAAAATTCGCCCTAGGTGTGTGTGTGTGTGTGTGTGTGTGTGTGTGTGTGTGTGTAGTACAGATGAACTACAGTGGAAGGGATATCCACCCGGTGGTGTAAACCTTGGCTCTAGATAATTGTCACTGTTGAAGTGACACCCTGACCCCATGTACAAAAATGGGAAAAGGGGTTGATGATGAATGGATGGATGAAGTCTAAAACTCAAATGTATGTCATTATTCATTGACTTCAGTCGTCCAATCATCCCAGCGATTTGCCTGAAAACCATAGATTTTAAGAGAAACAGGCAGAATCTGGACATTCTGCGAAAATCTGGACAGTTGAGAGGTATGTAAAAGATGATCCAGTGTTCGCTGAACTAGCACTGACTATTAAAACATTATGCTACAAAGAGCTGTCAGTATGATGTAAACTTCAGGTACACATGGTGTCACAATGCATACTAAACTTTTTTTTGCAAGGTAGATATATATATTGTGAAGGGTCAGGATGTATATTTTAGTTGCTTCTCCATCAGGTCATGATTTTTCTGTATGTGCCACAGCCACAGCTCATTGTTTTCTGTGTTGCAGATCCTATTTACCAAACTATTAATAGTATAATTGCCGTTGGCATTTGGACTGTAACTGCAAATAGACATGGATTGTGCTGAATTCTGCTTTATTTTTAATATTTGTGTGGTGTCTTTAAATTGCTAAAGCTGTGTCGTGTTTGGTTATGCATTACATGACAGTTAAAAGATTAACTCTGAAAAATGCATTAAACTTTCAATAACAAATAAAACTTCCTGTTTGGACATGTTTTTCAGCCTCTTGGTCCATGTTTTTGTGAAAGGTTGTTGTCGAGGCATTTTTCCCGCCCCTGTTCTAAACATTTTTTTTGCTCTGTAGGTGGGCAGGGGGTGGGGCAAATGATATCACCCGAGGCTCCATGTGGCCTAGCTATTCCTCTAGAGGTGGGAATGTTGTGCACCATCTAAACATGTTTATACACACACACACACACACACATACATATATACATATACAATAATATATATATATATATATATATATATATATATATATATATAATAATACATATATATATTGCACTACTACTGCCCTTCTTTCCTTCACAGATTGTATCAACAAAAACCGCAATCTAAACAAACTCTCTTCAGCACTATTTATTGACCTGTCTAAAGCTTTTGACATGGTAAATCACCAAATTCTCATCAAAATACTGAAATCCCTGTCGCTAGATTCATCCTCCATAAAGTGGTTCCAGTCCTACCTTGATAAGACAACAGGCCGTACTTTGGCACAAGTCTCTCTCTACTCACCTGCCTGTCAACCTGGGTGTCCCTCAAGGGTCCATCCTTGGACCCCTACTTTTTTCCATATTCATTAATGACCTTCACCTTGCCATCCCCCAAGCTACATGCATACAATATGCAGATGACTCTCCACTGATATGCTCAGCCCCCTCCTCTTCTGAATTCTCTCTCTTACCCAACAAGTATTTAACACAGTTGAGCAATGGTTCACACATAGATGCCTTCTCCTAAACCCCAAAAAGACTAAACTCCTCCTTTTCTCTCCTACTAAGAAGTCCCCCCCATTGGATTTCTCAGTTAACTCTACCAATAAAACTATTATATCCCCTGAACCAACCACCAAACTATTAGGTGTCACCATTGACAATAATCTGAACTTCGATACCCATATTAACAATATTATAAAAACTGTCAACAAAAAGCTAGGCTCTATCTATAGGATAAAATCCTTCCTCCTACCTTCAGCTAGAGCCACAATAGCACACACTCATCTTATCTCTTCTCTTCTTTATGCCTCACCTATTTTTACTAACCTATCTAAAAATAATCTTAGCAAATTGGAAATGTCTTACAATAACATTGCCAGATTTGCAACAGACAACCCATTCAGTACCCATCACTGCATTAATTTAGAGCAGCTGGGATGGCTTGAACTACAAAATCTGATTAAATTCCATCAACTAACTATAGCCCACAACACTTTTTACAAACCTTCCAAAACTCCTATTCTTTCCACACTAATCACTCCTTATAAAAACCTGGAATCCTTAAGGTCTTCTCAGAAACTTCTAGTACATACCACTAAACCAAACAACAAGGCTGGTGGCTCCCTTTTTTCTAATATTGTTGGAAAAGCCTGGAATCTCCTCCCAAATGAACTCTCCACACTTCCCTCACTATCCTGTTTCAAAAACAAATTGAAAGTGTTCCTCAAAACTCACTGGTTATGCCCCTGTTCAAAACCTGACTAGTCTATGTGTCTCTAAATACTTTGCTCTTCCTACCTCATCTACTTATTAACAGCAACTCCTTCCTATTTAATCTATTGTACTATCTATCTCTAGAATACCTTGATTGTATTAGCATCCTATGTTATGCCTGTATTCTGCACTGTAAATTTTACTGTGATAACCTGTAATAGGTACTGTTAATAGGATTTATTTGTCTCTTATTTCCTAGTTGTTATTGTGTTAATTTCATTGTCCTATCTTGGAGCTTATCTCCCTGGGCCTCTACTGAAAATGGACATGTATCCAGTTAGACTAGCCCGGTCAACAAATGTAAAATAAAAATAAAATATATATATATATATATATATATATATATATATATATATGTGTGTGTGTATATATATATATATATATATATATATATGGGTCTCCTTCTAATGACCGAAACGCCGATTCGCCGACAGTGAAATCACCGACACGAAACGACCGACAACGCAGTTGACCGACACGCTCGAATCCCGACAGACGGAAGACCGACAAGGGGAATGTGTAAGCGCGACCTGGTAAGTATGCGATAGTGAGGGATTTAGGAGTAGGGAGCGGACAGGTAAGTGTGCAATACTCAGGGATGTAGGGTTAGGGTGTGTGATAGGTGAGTGTGCGGTAGTGTCGGAGCTTGGGGTTCGGGTGTGTAAGTGAGTTAGGGTTAGGTGCAGGTAGGGAGAGTGTGCGGTAGTGTCGGAGCTTGGGGTTGGGGTGTGTAAGTGAGTTAGGGTTAGGGTGCAGGTAGGGAGAGTGTGCGGTAGTGTCGGAGCTTGGGGTTCGGGGTGTGTAAGTGAGTTAGGGTTAGGGTGCAGGTAGGGAGAGTGTGCGGTAGTGTCGGACCTTAGGGTTAGGGTTTGGGTTAGGGCTAGTGGATATGTGTTGTAGTGTACTGTGTTGTTTACGTGTAGTGTGTCGGTGTTATGATGTTCGGTGTTTCGCGTTGTCGGGTTTGTGTGTTGTCGGTTTTCTGGCGTCGGTGATTTCACTGTCGGCGAATCGGCGTTTCGGTCATTAGAAGTAGACCCATATATATATACATATACATACATACACACCATATACACACACACATATATACATATACACACATTTTATATATATATATATATATATATATATATATATATATATTTACACATATACACACACACAGATATATATATATATATATATATATATATATATATATATATATATATATATATATACACATATACATCTTACAAGGGCAGACAGTGTAGCTTCTGGAACTACAGTCTCTTGGGCTACATAGCAGCATAGCAAAAGTGATTGAGAAAATTTCTTTAGGGACTGGTAGTCAGGAAATTGCACCCAGTCAAGCACATTTCAAACACAAGTAGGGAACCTCTACCTGGACACTAGTACTTAGAAATCAGTTAGTCTAGTGCCATGTAGAGTATCTGTGACATGGTTCACTACCACTATGAAAAGGAAATGAGGGTATTGCTGTGAACATATACATATTGTCATATGTTTGTCCCTCACAGTAATACCACAGCCACCCCATTCAGTAACCTTGTCAAGTAGAAGCCTGATAAGATAAGAGTCAGTGACTGCTTGTAAGTAAGATTAGCTTGAAGAGGCTTTAATTAGGTCTAATCTTGGAGTTATTTCCATGCATGAGAAGGAGACTGTTGGTTAGGTCTGTGACTCAGCACATTCAGACAAGAACTGTCAAGAAAAGATGACTAACCTAAGGTGTACCTTAGCACATTTACTTCCTAGGAATGATGTATGTGCTCTGATCAAGAGAGAGAGAGAGAGAATGTTAATGACTACTTTTGGCTTTAAATAAGGTTCTACTTTACCTTTTCAGCAGGAAACTCACTATGGTAACAGATTCTAACCCTTTAACATGTCTGGTTAGTTGCATTTCAGTAAAATTCCTTCATTGCAATAGCACATTCCAAGGATACTATATTAGGATACAGTGTGGGAAGGGTGTGTATTACCTTAAAGGAGAGTCAGTTAATCACCATTCTTCATTAAAGTAATTGTGAATATAGTGTACATAGTAAAGTTTAGCCATTTGGTGGGGGTCACCAAAGGTTCCCAGCTTTTTTTCACAAAAGGAGAGACGTGGACTAATGTCTTATATGCTTTGTGAGAAATATTAGCTTGTAAATGGATACATTTCTCCCTGACATAAATCCAATCAGTATATAAATTTTAAATATCCTATGTCTGTTTTTAGATGCCCAGAATTATTGCCATGACACTTAAAAATCTTGATTAAACTACTGTAGTTGCCTTAGAGATGGAATTGATAATATTTTAAAAGAATAGTTGGATAGAAAGAAGTGTGTGTGTCTAGAATGGAGCCTTGGTAGAGAAGGCAGATGGTGTGCAATATTGCGATGAAAACATCCATTTAGTTAGTGTAATTTTCCCATCTATAGCTAAGGACTAGAATTATCCTGAAATATAATGTTTGACTTTGCAAACTACTGAACTTTAGACTGAAGTATCAAAACCGTAACTAGTTCAACTAAGCTTTTGTCTGTCTTTCAGTGCCATGACATGATCTTTTTTAAGTCATTCAAGTGCATCTCCATCTGTTGAAACTCCTTGCCTTTAATACTTTAAGTAAGTTTTCATTGTTCATACATTTTAAACTATAAATATTATTTTTGATAATTTTTGCTTAAAGTGAATGAGCATATCATTGCCTATTATTTAACAACAGGTGTTGACAGTTTTAAATGTAGGATTGCTCATTATTTCTAATAATAACTGAAGACAAATTAATTATTCAAAATACCTGATGCAATATATTCTGAACTGAAATATTTAGCAATCAAAAGCTTCATTTTGGAGGTCAGTGCTCAGAGCCAAGTGAGCTAATATTTGATTATAACAACTGCCGCTCTGGATTTATTGACCCAATCTCATTTGTGTCCTTTCCCTTCAGGCATGTGAGCAATGGGATGATCATAAGTTCCATTCCATAAAAGGGATTGGAATGTCATTGGAGTGACAAACTTGGAATGAATCAGTATTATGGCTACTACCAGTTGGAGATCTCTCCTATGAAAGCAGCTTTTCTGTCCAGGAAATATCTACAGTGGCAGACTAACAAACCACACTTTTTGGAGTCATAGTGAGGCTATGCTTCATCAAGTGTCTTAACATCTATTAAGTTTTTTCACTAGCTACTATCACAGTATCTCCTTCTGACACCATGCACACTGGAATAACTGAGGATGAGAGACTTTTCTTCTGTTCTTTGACTGAGTTTCGGCTACCCAGTTGTGATGGGCTTAGGTATCTAATTTTAAGTATGTACTCTACATACATAGCCACGGTGGTGCAGTGTTGCCTCACAGCAAGAGGTTCTCCCGTTCGATTCTCGGCTGGAGTGCCTTCTGTGTGGAGTCTGCATGTCCCCACCGTGGCCAAGTGGTGTTCGAAAGACATGCGTAGAATGGGCACGCCTTTGTTGAAGGTTGGGCGTCGAGCTGGCACCTCGGCACTCGTAAAAAATCTACTGCCAATCATTAGCGGACTGGAGTTCCGCTGTGGCGACCCCTAACTGGGAAAAGCCGAAAGAAGAACAAAACTCTACAACTTGAGGAATAGACCCTTGCCCCCCCCCCCGATTTTGCTTATGTGAATGTTTGGGTCCAGTCATTTATCACATTTTGGAGTTTTGTCTGAGTTCAGGAGTTTCTCCATCTCTTTTAAAGCAGGTCTTGGCTTTTCTGGTAGCCCAAAACCTACTTTAACCACAGTAATCTTGATGTTATTCATCTGATCCTGAGCTTGTCATTTCTGGTCAAATATATGGATATGGTTATTTGTCAGCAGTGTGTATCTCATCTAACAATACATGGAACCTTTCCACAGCAGTTTCTGCATTTGTCATATTACTGAGATTGTGTTAAATATGGTGGTTAATGATTACCTCGTAGTTAGAGTTCTGTGTTCACATTCTGTACTTGTCCGTCTTGATCTCTCGGTGAATATTATTCAAGTATTTGCATTCTTTCAATGCTCCCTCTTCTAATGTCCTTGAATGTTTTGTCACCGGACTCTTAGGTTGTATCCAGAGAGTGATTTCTGGAATTAATTCCTCCAGAACCAACCCACAGGAGTATGGCATTCCACAAAGCTCATTAATGGAATATGTTATTATTTAATGTTTATGCCACCCTTTGAGGACTGGATTTGTGGCAGAGATTTGCTCTGTCATTTTAAGATGACAACAGATAACTTTACTTCTGACCCTCAGAAATTTATGGTGAGTGCTGACTCCGTAATGGATGATTTAGTATCTGTCCATCGCTGGTTTCATTCTAAATTATTAAAATTCAGCCCATCCAAAAACAGAAATTGGCCATGCATGCTGTTTTGTGAGATTCACCTGCTTTGTGCCATTATTTATTAGATATGGTGACAATAAGCTGTTGTCTACCTAATGTGTGTAATCTTGGCATCACCCTGAGTGACTGACTAACTGAAATTTAAAGACAAGTGACTACTGTGACTATAAGTATTATTTTATTTGAGAACTATCACCAGAATTAAGCATCATATACCTCCTGGCAGTCTACCTCTGGTTATTCATGCCTTTGTGGGTAGGTGACTCACAGCATCATTCACACTTCTCTGAGCACGAGGCTCACAGCACCATTCATTCCTCTGTGGGTAAGTGACTCACAACACTGTTCATGTTGCTGTGGGTATGTGACTCACACCAATCATGTCTTGGTGGGTGTGTAATTCATAGCACCATTCATGTCTTTGTGCGAATGTGACAACATTATTTGTGTCTCTGTGGGTATGTGACTCACAACACCATTCATGTCTCTGTGGATGTGTGGCTCACACTATTCATGTTGCTGTGAGTATGTGACTCAACACCAATCATGTCTTGGTGGGTGTGTAATTCACAGCACCATTCATGTCTCTGTGGGTAAGTGACTCAAATGATTTATGTCTGTGTGACTGTGTGACTCACAACAGCAGTCATGTCTCTGTGGGTATGTGACTCACAGCACCAGTCATGTCTCTGTGGGTATGTGACTCACAACACCATTTATGTCTCTGTGGGAACATGACTCACAACACCATTCATGTCTCTGTAGGTATGTGACTCACAACACCATTCATGTCTCTGTGGGAATGTAACTCACAGCACCATTCATGTCTGTGTGGGTATGTGGCTCACAACATCATTCGTGTCTCTATGGTTATGTGACAACACCATTCATGTCTGTGGGTGGGTGACTCGCACCATTTGTGTCTTTGTAGGTATGTGACTCTCACTATCATTCATGTCTTTGTGGGTATGTGATTCACAACACCATTCATGTCTCTGTGGTTGTGTGGCTCACACTATTCATGTCTCTGTGGGTATGTGATTCACAACACCATTCATGTCTCTGTGGTTGTGTGACTCACAGCATCATTCATTTCTCTGTCGGTATGTGACTCTCAGCACCATTCATGCTTCTGTGAGAATGAGACTCACACCACCATTCATGTCTCTATGATGTTGTGACTCAACACCATTATTGTCTTTGGGTGGGTGACTCACACCATTCATGTCTCTGTGGGTATGTGATTAAGAACTACCATTCATGTCTCTGTGAGTATGTGATTCACAACACCACTCATGTCTCTATGGGTGTTTGACTCACAACATTCATGTCACTGTAGGTATGTAATTTGTAACACCATTCATCTCTTTGTGAGGATGTGACTCGCATCATCATTCATGTCGCTGTGGGTATGTGGCTTACAAGATTATTCATGTCTCTGTGGGTATGTGACTCACGCCACCATTCATGTCTCTGTGACTGTGTCACTCCCAACACCATTCATGTCTCTGTGGGTATGTGACTCAACACCATTCATGTCTCTGTGGGTATGTGACTCACAGCACCATTCATGTCTCTGTGGGAATGAGACTCACAGCACAGTTTTTGTTCTACAAACTGTAAATTATCTACCAAAGACCTGAGCTGCAAAGACTGGAAAGAGTGGCATTAGCTACAGATTACCAGGTCAACCTACATTTTATTTCACAGGACGTTCCCAAAAAATTATGTCTTTAAATTTCAATGTTAAGGATTATTTCATTCCATCACAATTACTGCTGGAAAATTTCCCAATGGCTTTAGAGCCCTGGAGTCATTACTGCAGGCTTTTTTGCCAAACCTTACCAAGAGGACTGTTCTCTTAATTGCAGTTAAGGTTGTGTTTTAAGTGAATACAGTCTCCCTGACAAAACAATGGTATGATATAGTGTTCATTTCATAACAGCACTCCTAATACTGAAGAATGTTTCCAGCACTGGTGGACCTTGACACCCTGATTGCATGTTATGGAGTATTAGTTCAGAAAATACAGTGCCGCCTTGACAAAGGTGTCCTTGGTACTAGTTTGCATGCACTGGTTAACAGCAGTGCTATCTGGTTAACTGATGTCAATGAGAAATAATGTATTGATTCTGATTGAAAAGATAGAAGAAATATGAATATCCTTGAAAAAAACAGCATTAGCATTGAAAGCAGAAACAGTGGAAATAATAAGGGCACAGCTAATACAGTCAAAGGATTCCTCATCTATAACAAAAGCTAGGAGCAGACCTATTACAGGGAGGTAATGATAACACCTGTCTTGTGTAGAACCATTTTCATTGTGAATGGGGTGATGAGAAGGCCCTAAAAACTCACAAAAATTCCAAGAAACATCATTTTATTCTTGACCAGCTTTATGCATCCACTGAGAGTTAGTGACAGTTTGATGGTACACAGTGGAATGAAACAATAAAACTGTTACTTATCCTAGGAATGTGGGAATAAGCAGTTAACAATCAATTTGTTCAGACATTTCCACTGCATTGAAGCTAAGGTGTGGGTTAACTAAGTTAGAGCTCATTGTAACCAGCATACAAGCACCTTATTGTGAATAGTTATTTTTTACAGGAACTCAACATATTTAACCCTTATTTTACTTCAGATGCTTATAATAAAGGTTTTGACAACATTCCTGGTAGTAATGTAATACTGCTAAGAAAACCGTAGTATCCAACACAAACTCTTATGCTTTATGGACAGCACAAGAGGATTGCAGAAGCAATGTTTACAAAAATGAAGAACAGCTTTCAGCAAAAAGGGCTACATATGACAATTGCCAAGCTGCTGCAGACACTGTTTCCAATTAACTATGAAAAATATTTCTCTGTCTTGAAGCAGTTTAAAAGTATGGCGCCACGCTTCTTTTCTGCTAGCTGTTTATATCATATATGCATTTTCTGCATCAGTCAAAAAAGTGGCACTTAAAAAAAGAAATGTTTGTTTATGGATCAGAAATGAAAGGAGACTGTGCAGCAAGATGTTAACAGATGTCTTTTATTCCTCTCAGATGAAGCAAGGTTTACAGAATACTGGCTCCTTACCAAAAGTTATTCCATCAGCCAAGTATTATTAGGTGAATGCCATTTCACTATATGGAAACTTGTACAGGCTGATGAGGATGTTTTCAGTTACGACATGCCAGAGGTAGAGTACTGCATCCAAGTTTCTTTTTTCTTTCAGTACATTCAGTCAATGCTATACAGATCTAAATCCAGGGATTTAAGCAGAAACCAGAATATATATGGATCACTTTTCAAATTTATGAAAATTATATAACATTATTCCTTATGGCTCAGTTTTTTGCATTTTTTTTTTTTGATTAACAATTTATATCAATTGATTGACTGTGTGAGCGATTTGTACTTTGTTTGCTGGGAAAGTCCACTGGGTTGATCAGAACCCATTTTCAGTGAAGGCCCGGGGAGAAAAGCTCCACAGATAGCAAACACTGGTGATATTCATACAGCAGTGACAAAAACAATACAATATAGGTAAACAACAAGTAGACAGGCAAAACACTATATTACAATTATCCAGGTATTAGAGCAATAAGGAATTACAGTCAACATTATAAAATGGTAGCTATAGTGACGTCACTTGTACTACTCAAAACTTTAAGGAGTTTTTATACACACACATATATATATATATATATATATATATATATATATATGGATTCCATACACTAGATTGTGCACTTAATCAAAAGTGCACTTACGCGAAGTTCAGTTCAACGAACGGGTGTTGTACTGAACTTCCGTGCAGTACTGATGGACCTTAGGGTTAGGGCACGGGTCATAGTAAGGGGATAACCCTAAGGTCCGTGACGACTGCAGCGCAGTGAAGGACATAGCAATGTCCTCCACTATGGTGCGATAGTCATGAACCTTAGAGTTAGGGCATGGGTTAGGGTAAGGAGATAACTTTACTAACTATCCCCTTACTCTAACCCTAAAGTCAGTGACTATCGCACCATAGTGGAGGACATAGCTTGTTTTTTTATGTCCTCCACTGTGCTGCGGTGTTTTCGGTGAAGTGCACTTATGCAAAAGTTCACTTTCGTTAAAGTGAACTTTCGGAGAAGTGAGGCTTCCTATTACAAGTTCGAAGTAGTGAACTTTCGTTCTTGTAATAGGAATCCATATATAATATATATATATATATATATATATATATATATATATATATATATAGATAGATATAAATTTAAAATGAGAGAATGAAACTGAAATAATTATAAGTAAACTTGTAAAGGTAATATCTGGAGACCACATTTTACATGGCAACAATTTATAAGACCATCAAGAATTTCAGCCATATCAGCCAATACTGGCAGGAGACAAACAGTGTCCCAACTTAAGTAGGCTTTCTGCTCATCTTCCTGGTAAAAATTTGATCTGATGTTTTTTCCATCTGTTCTTCAATGTAGGTGTCTCCAATCCAGTTCAGATTTGACTTCAGCCACTTTCAAGCTTCAGGATCTCATACTCACTCTCCTACACTTGCCCATAATCCCTGGTGTTATGTGAAAAACCTTATTTCATTTTCTGCCACAAGTACAGGGCAGATCTGGCGGTGCTCAGGAGATAAGTGACAATTTTGTTTTCAAAAATCTCGATATTTAGTAGTTTAAAACTTTTTCGGTTTATTTCTATGCCTCCCCTTTTCTCTTTTCCTTCAGATTGAACATTTAGTTTTTTTTTCTCTACTCATATACTAAATAAAAGAACAAACCTTTCTTCATATCTGAATACTTTTTGTTATTCCTGTTAATTATCCCTTTTTTCCTTTCTATTACATCCGAAAAACATCTGGTTTTAAAAAGTGATTAGCTTGTTCTCACAAGCTACCCAACTCAATGACAAATGCATCTATTGTCTGGGCCTTTCACACCTGGACACAGCTGCTCCATCTGTGAAGCCTTTGGCTAGTGAGCCATCATAGAGAGAAGGAACAAACTTATTTAAAAAGGACTTTGCCCAGCCCCTACAGGAAAAGGTGCTTTTAGTTTCTCAAAATCTTCTTTCGTTTGTCTGTCTGTCTCTCTTTTCTTCCAAAAATACTGATGAAAGACAGAAGGAAAAAGAAAATGACAAAGATAAGGACAGATCTAAATCTTCTGGAAGAGGGCTCTGGATCACTCCTTATCTTTGGATCCAGTGTCTAAATGTCCAAAACCTTGGAGCCAATGCTATTTTTAGATCCAATTGTCATTGGATCCAATACTCTGTCAAGGTTTTTTTCCAGAGCTGGTGTCACCTAGGCTCCATTCCCTAATACTACAAGAAAATAGATATCATCATTCCAGACATTCCCCCACCATTTCATCTTTCTGGTCAGTCAGGTCATCCAGGAACCTCACTGAAGTTGACGTGGACAAAGGATAAAGACATTTCTCCAGATAAGGAACCTGGTCTAAATGCTGCAGTAAGTCTTAAGCCAATATTAAACTTTAAACAGATGAAATTATAATGAATATATTTTTATGAAAAAAATTCCTTATATTAAATTCCTTCATTGAGATTACTTTTTTAAAATTATTTATAAATATTATTTAATGACTTTTTAAATATATATGTAAAATATAATGCTGCATCTTTAATGAATTTATTATAATGAAGTAGGGTGGTTACAATTAATTGGATTAGTCTCTTGCGTCATCTGATTAACATTTAATAGATGATTTTAGTTGTATTTTTAACACTGAGGAAGGGAAGTGTCCCAAAAGCTTTGCTTGCTTTAACTTATATCAGTAAATTTTGGTGGTGTTTGAGGTCCATTTTTTTCTGTTTGTTTTCCAACTTTTTATCCTCATCTATGCAGCTATCTTCCTTGTTTGAGGCTGAAATTTCTCCAGACCCAGATCTAACTGGGGGTCCTCCCAGCCCCGATCTCCACTGGAGCAGACATAACAATTTCTACCCCACATCAAGTAGGTGCTCCTTCTCCAATCCAACCTTTCAGTTTGGGGCTGTTGGATCAAACCTCCACCTGGTCCAAGTCTGCATCAGAGCCTATGCTTAGTTCCTCAACTCCTTCTGGTTGCCTTAGAGCTACCTGAATCTCAAGGCCGTCAGTGCTGAATCTGAGAGGATGGTTTTGGATACAAGGTCCTTGTTATTGTTTCTTCCTCTCTGGGCTTTAACACTAGATAGTTTGGCTCAGACTTCGTCCTCAGATCTAGCTGTGCAGTGTCTCAGGTTGAGCACCCTCCAAGGTTTTGACTCCTATGGCTTGGCTCCCTGAACCCATTTCCAGCTCAACACTTGAGACCTTTGAGAGAGTGCTCTCCCGTTTTAGAAAAAAGACATTTCCTTCAATATTGGATTCATCCCTCCCCCTAAGGATCTCCCAAGGTTCAGATCCTATTCTTCTTGTCATGTTGGGACAGCCAGTGACTACAAATCTTGCAACAGCTCCTAATGAGCAGATCATCTCAACTTCCAAGTCCTTGCCAGGGTATTCCTGTGAGGAGGTACATAGAAAGCATACATGTAAAAGGAGACACCTGGATTCTTCTGAAGAATCTGCCACAACAGATACTTACTTTGATGAAGGAGAAGGTTCCCCCAAATCACTTGCAGAGGTCCTTGAACTACTTAAACAGAAATGGGGATGGTCTTCTCATTCACTTTATCCAGAAGAGTCAGTATTCAGCGAGGCGTTTGGCTCTGGTCCATCTGTATCTTGGGTGACCCGACCTGCAGATGAAATGATTGACCTGATCTCCACATGGGTTTTCAAGTAACTGAACACAGTGGAACCTATTCCCAAGAAACCAGACAAATTTCTAGTAGCCCCAAAAGACCATCCCAATTTGAGCAAGAACCTGGCTGTAAATTCTATGGTGGTGGTGGCAGCCACCAAGAATGTACTGGCAGAAAAGAGTTCCTATGTCCATTCGCCAGACAGACAGTCTCATGCATTGGAAAGATTTGGGAAGTGAGTTTATGCCTCATTCACTTTCTTGGTCAGAGTTCTAAATTATCCAGCGCATGTTACATGGTTTCAGAGAGATTTTACCAAAGAAATTTCCAAATCTGCTCCAGGGACCATATCTGAAAATTAAAAGAAATTAATTGATATGCAGTTGGCCATGCTTCATTTTTTGTCCAATATCTTTATGCACCTTATTTCCAGTGCTAGAGAGGGTGCATCTAGAGCAGCTGGTATAGGCATGTCCATTAGAACGCATGCCTGGATCAGGCTCTGCAACATTCCAAAAATCTTCAAGATGTCCTTCAGGAATGTCCCCTATGATGGATCAACACTCTTTGGTCTCAAGGTGAAAGATACTATCTCCAGGAGTGAAAAAGAGGGCAAATCCCAGGACCTTTTACAGGAATCAAAAGGGTGGTAAGAAAATTTGGTTCCATAAGTCATGGGGATTTTCATCCAACACATCCAGAGGCAGGCCCTCACATGGCAAAGGGGGAACTCTTAAAATGGACATCATCCTAGAGGCCAAGGTGGTCCACAGAATCAAAGTTTCAGAGGTCCATTCTCTGAGAAGGCTTTTCAGCACTCCTGAGCACTTGCTTGACTTCTGCACTCTGGAGGCAGTCAGGCAGTGTCTCTCCCTGCATCCACAACCTGGATTTCCATCGTTCAAGACAAATGGGTGCAGAAAATAATAACCAGAGGCTATTTCATCCCATTTCATACCTTACCTTTAGCCTCAAAAAAGACTTCATGATGTTCAGCCCTCTCAAAGGAAAGTGTCAGCTTTGGAAATAAAGAAGTTCCTAATTAACTGAGTCATCTAAGAGGTCCCACCAAACCAAAGTGGATCCAGAATTTACTCAAGGTTCCTTTTAGGTCATAGGTGTTTACTAGGCTAATGACCACAAGGGCCTTTTTAAGCCTAGCCATGCATCCCAAATCACTGACAAGTTCTGATACCCTTGATAAGTGTACGCATGAGCCTAGGAGATGAACCATTTACAGATTATCTGTTTGCATCAGAGACATAGATGCCAAACCAAGGATGAATTTCCAGATTACCATCCAATTGTCCAAGTTGCACTTGAATTGGATTTGTGAGGAAATCTGCTTCAAATGGATGGGGAGCCTGTTCCATTGACGGTGTAGTCTCTGGGATACATACATATATGTCCAGCAGGTCCTATTTATATCACAGGCAAGGTTTAAGTCTTTAGAACGGGTAATTCTTGTACTGTTTGTTTTATGGACATGCAGGAGGTCCATCAGAGTTGGTATGACAATGCTCTGTATGGCAGGCATAGAGCTACCTTCAAAAGCCTGTTGGAGACAGAATACAGGGATGGGGCCTTAAGGTGGTCTGCACAGGACATATTACTTATGCCTGTATTCTTGTAACCTCTGTGGACATTCCAATTGTTGGATATGCCTGGTTAGGTATATACCAAAGGGGGCACTGTACTCAATGACAGGAATGATGAATGCCAAATACAGTGGTACAATGACTTCCTTGGACTTAGATGCCATACCTTTATTTTATAAGTTGCGGAACATAGAATGATTTCCTCACCACTGTAGACACGTGATTATCAAAGGCTAGATTACTATCTAGGTGTGTCCCTAAGTTCCTGACTACTGGGTCAACTATAAGGGGTGTGTTGTCAATATGATAGGTACCAGGGATAGATGACTTCCCAAAGGATACTATTATGCATTTCTTGGCATTTAGTTTTAGTCCATGATTCTGACACCAGTGGTTTGTCTGTTTCAGCCCCTCCTGGAGAACATTTGTGTCAGTGTGAGATTCAGTGACAGCTCCTAATTTGCAATCATCTGCAAATTTAGTCAGTCAGAGACCACTGACATTGGCCTTGACTTCTGAGAAGTAAATGCCAAAAAGCAGTGGTCTAAGGAATGATCCCTGAGGGACTCCACTTGTGACTGGCTTCTTTGTAGAGGTGAACTCCCCAATTCTAACTTCCTGGGTCCTGTCTGTGAGCCAGTTGGATATCCACTGGGTGACATACATGTTTGTACCTAACCTCTCAACAATGCTGTAGTGGGGTATTGTTTCAAATGCCTTGGCCAGGACAAGGTAGGCAATGTGAATGATTTTGCCCTCACCCATTGCTTTGGTGACCTTCTCAAAGAAGTCTACAGGGTTGAGTAGGTATGATCTGCCCTTTACTAAACCAAACTGGGTTGGGTCCAGTGTCGGGAGGTTTACTATATCTCTATTGATCATCTCCATGATAATTGCTTCCATGGCTTTACATATAAGACTAGTGAGACTTACGGGTCTGTAGTTTCCAGACAAATTTAGTAGCAAAGAAAACAGGGGACCTTAGAACAATTTTGGATCTAAGTTATCTAAACACTTTTATAAAGAAAATGACATTCTGGATGATGACAGTACAGTCTATTCTACCTTTTCTGAGGGAGAATGACTGGATATGCTTGACAGAGCTTCAGGATGTATACTACCAAAGATGGACAGATACTTCAGGAAGTATCTTTGCTTGTGGCTGGGAGTCAGTCACTTTTAGTTCAGAGCTTTGCCCTTTGGTCTTACCACAATCCCTTGGATGTTTACCAAGTATATGGCAGTAGTTGTAGCTTGTCTCCAACTGCAAGAGTTCTGGGTGTTCCCTTACGTAGATGAATAGCTTGATGTTATGTTGTCCTATCTCGCCTTCATTCTTGCTGTTTGGGGTTTAAAACCTCGGGTCTGACTCAGCCGCATACCAAAGCTCGAGAGCTTCAACTGACTCGAGGCTACAACCTATCTCATGATGCTTAGCGGCTGTTCCCCAGGAGTCTATATTATAAGACTGATGTTTGAAAACATCGAACAACATATGGTCGACACCTTCAAACATCGACCTTATAAAAAGACAAAAAGAAAAAAAGTACCCCAATGGGTTTAAGCAGGGGGGGCAAGCCCCCCCTGCACCCCCACACCCCCCGCTACTTAAATATACCAATTCCAAGACCGCACTACATTGCAGTAAATGGAAATCTCCGTTTATAGAGATTTCCATTTACATGCTCGAGGTTCTGAGCGTTCGATATTCTCGTGTCGACAATGTCAGATTCAACATTGTCAGCTTTCGAGAATATAATGTAGATCCATTCCCCAGACTTCGTTTGCCGCTTGAAGCATTAGGATTGTCTTCGCTGGCTCAGGCTAGTAATTACATTTATTATATACCTTTTACTATATTTTATTCTCAATATCTTCATATTAGACTCTATTATACCTTCCCAATCCAAGTAGAGTGCTCATGTGTGTGTGTGTGTGTGTGTGTGTTGTTATTATTTGGGTGTGTCTTCAGTTGTTCTCCTTGGCCCTTTTTTATTTCTCTTATTTCCCTTAAAGAATCCATTTAAATTAGAGGATTATTTCTATTTAGCCCCTTTCTTTCTTCAGGGCTTCTTTCTCTGTTTTTAAGGAGTCACCATTTAAGTTAGAGGCATCTCCTCAGGTTAGAGGAGACTGTCATTTAACTTAGAGACTTCTCCTCCCACCTCTTTCCTTTCCTAAAAAAAAAAATAATCTCTCTTTCTACTTGCCTTTTTCTATTGCAGTTATAATAGTTATTGTAGCTACTGTTAGCTGTTATTGTTGTTGCTGTTAGTTGGCTTGCAAAATGTCTAAACAACCTGTTAAGGAGTCCAGACAATCTGGTTTTAAAAAGTGCGATTCATGCACCCAGAAAATGTCTCTGACGGACAGATGCACAAGTTGTGTATATTGTCTAGGAGCAGTCCATCTTCAGGACTCTTGCTCCATTTGTCATGGCTTTAGTGCAAGGGTTTTACAGAAGAGGAAAAACAAAATCACTTTGAGGGGTTTGTTGAAAGGCCCTTTTAAAGAAGGTAATCAGGCCTCAAAATCGGATAAGACCAAAATGTCTGGTTTGTCGGCTCTGGTGTCTAAGCCTTTAAGCAGTCAAAAAGGTACAATATCTTTGGACCCAAAGGTTCTCGGTTCCAGCAAAACTGGCCCTCCTTCAGTTCCATCTGTGTCTTCGGAATCATTGCGGAGCAAAAAAAGGAGTTGGTCACTGTCATTGGAGCCAATACACTCAATGCTGCAATCTCCTCTATTACAGTCTGTGGCAGGTAGTCACAGGTCATCGACCCATTCCTCTTGGTCCTCCAGGTTATCGGACAATGACGTGGAGTGGGTGGTGAAGAGGTTGCTGTGGACGTGGGACCTAGCAGAAATTCTTTCGAGCCCAGCCCATTGAATCATGGAGCTGACCACTGTATCTCAGATACCATCTATTCCTCCTCTGACTCGATCGAGTTTGGAGCCAGAGTGTCAGGAAGTCATTGTGCTGGAACCGGTGGAGCCAGTAATCACTCATGATATCTTGGCTCCGACGTCTGGTCCGATCTCATTGATGCTGTCTTCTATTCAGGGATCAGGGAGCTGACACTTCCTGGTCAGCTCCGGGGGGGGGAGTCTAGTCGGACCCTTGTTGGAACTCACTTTCCCACTCGGTGCTTTGGCGCAGGTGAGTTCGGCTACTAAATCAGCCTCGGAGCCACCCTCCTCGGTGTCTGGGAGATCTCCTGGCCCTTCGGGACTGGAGTTTCTCTTGGCCACGATCGTGGTGCCTTCAAGGTGATGCAGTGTGTGCTCTCCACTTCAGTCTACCTTCGGCTCCAGCCACTCTTCTCCCTAAAGGGCCGGTGTCTTCTGCTTCATCATCCCCAGAGTAAAAAGTCAGTGCCTCAGGAAACCCCAATGGGTGGAACCTCCTCTTCCAACACCTCCCTGGAATATCCCCCTGAGGAGGTCCCTCAGAAGAAACAGTGTAAGAGGAAGCACATAGTCTCCCCTGAGTCTGTCACCTCTGATACCGACTTAGAGGATTCGGAAGGGTCTCCACAGTTGTCCTCTAAGGGTCTCTCTTTTTCAGACATCCTTGAGATCTTTAAGCAGAGGGGTGGCTGGAAATCCCTCTCCCCTTCTGAGGATGAGTCGGTATACCTGGAGGCATTTGGCTTTCGCCCCTCCACCTCTTTGGTGCTTCCGCCCTTCGACCCGCTTCTGGGTGTTGTGAGTCGGAAGGTGTGGGACTCTCCTGAGTCAGTGGACCACGTTCTGAGGAGGCCAAATAAATTCATTATGCCCCAGAGGATAGACAATATTTAACAAAGGGATTTCCAGTAAATGCGATGGTGGTGGCAGCGGCCACAAAGAAGGAGTTAGCTGAAACTTCTACATCTGTCCATCTGCCGAGTCTCGTACGATGGACAGATACGGGAAGCATATGTTCTCCTCAATGGCCTTTACCTTACGGTCACTGAATTACTTATCACATTTTACCTGACTCCATAGGGATCTCCTGAAATAGCTGCAAGCTACCCTACGAGGTGCCACAGCCCAGGGTTTATCGGATAAGATAAATTCCCAGCTTGCGACCTTAACTTCTAAAACAAACTCCTCCTTGTGCCTCATTTCCTATGCAGCCAATGGAGCGAGCAGGGTAGCAGGCACAGGAATACCTCTTAGGAGACATTCCTAGATGCACCTTTGCGAGTTTGATGAACCCTTCAGGTCTTCCTTTATTGACGGCCTTTTTGATGGCTTGCCCTGGTTCGGGCCAAAAGTAAAACAGACTCTCACCAGGAGCCAGCAAGATGGCAAGACTCTTATCGGCCATCGGAGTGCATTTTTCCGCCCCTACCAGACCTTATCCTAAAGGTCAAAAGAGTGGGAAAATGTGGTTCCAGAAGTCTAAAGGAACCTTGCCGAATGCTCATGGTGATCCTTCCCCCAGGCGCAGAGGGGGGAATAACAATGGAAGATGCCATCCACATGGTGGGGGGGGGGGGTTCGCAGAACCAGGGTGACAGAGATACGTTCTCTGGTCGGCCCTTCCAGTGCTTCTGAAAGGAGGCCCGACTGTCCGCCTCTGGAGGCAGTCGAGGGAAGAAGATCTCTGTACCCAGAAGCCTGGCTGAAATTGACCCAAGACAAATGGGTACAGTCCATTATATCAAGGGGATACAACATTCCTTCCCACTGCCCACCTCATCTGTCAAAGTCCATCCCAAACATTCCACCCGGTCAAAGAGTTCAAGCAACCCTAGAAATTCAAAGGTTGCTAAAAATAAGAGTCATCCAGGAAGTCCCCACAGACCAGATCAGATCCAGAATTTACTCAAGGTTCTTTTTAGTTCCAAAAAAGACAGGGGACTGGAGACCAATATTGGATCTCAGCAGACTAAACAAGTCGGTAAAGAAGGCAAAGTTCCAGATGGTAACACTGCAGTCTATACTCCCTTTTCTGGGACAAGACAATTGGATGTGCTCTTTAGATCTTCAGGATGCGTACTACCTCATAAAGATGGACAGGCGCTCCAGAAGATTTATATGCTTCCGAGTGGGGGCCAGTCATTACCAGTTCAGAGCTCTGCCCTTTGGTTTCACTACAGCCCCCAGAGTGTTTACCAAATTCATGGCAATAGTCACAGCTCATCTGAGATGTCAAGGATTCTAGGTGTTTCCGTATTTAGATGACTGGCACCACCAAGCACCTACTCATCAGAGCCAGGGACCCCACCATCCATCTCTGCTCAGATCTAGACATTACTATAAATACAGAAGAATCTGCCTTGTTTCCATCACAGAGTATTACCTTTATAGGTGCAGATTTAAACACAAATGATACGATAGCAAAATTGCCTCGAGAGAAAACAAAAGTTATGCAGTCATGTATCTATACTACTCAAAAAGAAAACGGTACAAGCAAAATTCGTCCTCAAGGTCTTAGGCCGAAGGGCAGTAGTGATAACACTAGTCCCACTGGCACAACTACACATGCGGATATTACAGTGGCAACTCTTCACCCAGTGGTCCATACAGGAGTTACCCATGTCTCACAAGATTCTCATTATGGATGCCTGCAAGAGGAAACTACTTTGGTGGCTTCAGTCCACTCAGTTAACAATGGGCAGACCGTTCATACTTCCCCAACCTGTCGCTACAGTAACCAAGGACACATCCCAGACTGGGGGGGCATTATCTGTGATAGACTGTCCAAGGGGTTTGGAAAGATCACTTGTACCATTTGCACATCAGTCTGTAGAGATGAGGGCAGTGCTTCTGGCCTTGCAAGCATTTCAGAACTCTCTTCCCATGGGGATTATTGCAATTCAGACAGACAATATGTCTGTGATATGGTACATCAACAAACAGGGGGGAACCAGATCCTATCCCCTGTGTTGAGAGGCCCAGATAGTTTGGCAATGGGCAATTTCTTCTCAGAGCTTTCTGATACTAATGCACATCCCATGGAAATCCAGTGTAATAGCAGACAGGCTAAGCAGAGGAATTCTCATGCCTCACAAGTGGTCCCTAAGTCAGGAAGCTGCGAATCAATTTTTTTGCAAATGGGGCCGGCCTTGCTGTGACCTTTTTGCCACTCCATTCAGTGCCAAATGCAGCAACTACTTTGCGCTCGTTTCCCCTCCTGGAGAGTCACTGAGGGATGCACTCATCCACGATTGGCCCCCCGGGACTTCTTTATGCTTTTCCCCCCATTTCCATTGATTCCAAAGGTTATTCAGAAAGCCAAGTCATTGAGTCGCAGGTTAATTCTCATTGCTCCTTATTGGCCTCATCAGATTTGGTTCCCCTTCCTTTGGCCCCACCTTCAGGAGGACTCATGGATCCTGGACCCAGTGCCAGATCTTCTGATGCATCAGTCAGGACCAATCCATCCTGCTCTTCAGAGCCTCAAGCTGATGGATTGGTTACTCCACTTCCAATCTTAGCCAGGCTTCCAGAATTATCCCTTGCAGTACATCACATTCTGGTTTCCTCGCACAAAAAGACGACTAGGAAACTTTACGCAAGCAAATGAAAGAGGTTCTCATGTTGGGTGGACAAAAAACATATAGATCCCTTTACAGCCCCTATACCTTCAATTTTGGAATTCCTAACAGAAGTCTTTAATCAAGGAGCAGTGGCAGCCACTATTCGAGTACAATTAGCCGCTATATCAAATTATCATGTGGGAGACCTCGGAGCCAATGTAATGTCCATTAGATTATGGAAAGTTTTCCTCAGGGGTACCTTTCTGTTAAGACCACCCGTAAGAGAACCTCCTCCCCCATGGGATCTAAATTTAGTATTGTCATCTCTGATCCTTCCTCCCTTCAAACCAGCATCCTCTTGTTCACTAAATTTTTTATCTTGGAAAACAGTCTTTCTAACAGCAATTACTTCAGCTAGAAGAGTTTCAGAATTTCAAGCTTTGTCCAACTGTCCTTCATATTTGATTTTCCACAAAGACAGAGTTTCCCTCAGAACAAATCCTTCCTTCTTACCAAAAGTTTTTTATGAAACAAATTTAAACCAATCTATAGAATTGCCTGTGTTTTTTCCTAACTATGGCAACAAGGCAGAATATATGCTTCACCAATTGGATGTGCATAGACAGTTGCATTTTTACTTGCACAGGACCAAAGATATCATAAAGTCAGAGCAGTTGTTTGTTTCCTATGCAGAAAACAAAAAAGGCTTGGCAGTCTCAAAAGTTACTTTGCCCAAATGGCTTACTGAGACCATCACCTATGTCTACAATTCTCATAATAAAGAATCGCCAGGGAAAGTAAAAGGAGATTCAACTAGAGCGGTGTCTACCACCATTGACTTTCAATCCAGACTTCCATTGGATTCAATTTGTGCTGCTGCTACATGGGTTAATCCTCACACCTTTATCTCTCATTACAAAGTAGATATGGCATCCTAGAACAGGGCATCCTTTGTTTCCACTGTCCTGAAGAGTTTATTCCTTTGAGCCACCCAAGAAAAAGGTGCTGGTGACTCTGTCCCAACCAGCAAGAATGAAGGCGAGATAGGACAACATAACATAAAGAAGTTATGTACTCACCATAATGTTCCATGTTTGTTGTCCAGTATCTTACCTTCATTCTTGCATCCCATCCGTCCATCCCCCCTCCTGGAGGATCTAGACAACTTTACAATTGGCAAATATGGTCTGATTCCCTTCTTGCCTCTTTACCTTTATAACTAATATATTTCATAAAATTTTCCTTTCTGTATTGTTAGCATACTGTAGGGAGTACTCTCTCAAACGAGATCTGGGGAACAACCGCTAAACATCATGGGATAGGTTGTAGCCTCAAGTCATTTGAAGCTCTTGAGCTTTGCTATGCGGCCGAGTTGGAGCCGAGGTTTGACTCTGAACCCCAACCAGCAAGAATGAAGGTGATACTGGACAACAAGCATGGAAAGTTATGGTGAGTACATAACTTCTTTTTACCGCCCCTATCTAAGATCTACTCATCAAGGCCAGAGACTTCTTGCTCCATCTCTGTTCAATCCTGGCATCACAGTTATCTGACAAAACCAAACTTTGCCCATTGCAAACCGTAGAATTCATAGGAGCCCAGTTGGGCACAAGACTTAAAATTTCAAGACTTCCCTAGACCAGAATTGCAAACATTTGCCATCAAGGGTTAACAGTTCTGTCCTTTCAAAAGTGACCAGAAAAAATGATTCTCTTTCTCTTAGGATCCATGACAACATCAATTACCCTCGTTCCCCTAGCCAGATAATATATGTGAGTTCTCAGTGGACTTTTGCATTCCAGTGGTCAATAAGACAACAACCTATGTCTTTCCAATTACTCTTAACAGAAATATGCAAATCACATATCCAGTGGTGGTTGGAGTCACCACTTGTCTCTCAAGAATGTACTTTCATCCTTCCTTTCCCTCAGGCCACATTGACCACAGATGCTTCCCACTTGGAATGGGGGAGGCATTACATGGGGAAGACAGTCCAAGGCACATGGTCACAGTCATATGTCAGATTTCACATAAACATATTAGAGATGAGACTGGTCCTTCTAGCACTGCAGGCCTTTCAGGACACTCTTCTCACAGATGTAATATCTATTCAGACAGACAACATGGCAGTTGTTTGGTACATCAACAAACAGGGAGAAACCATAGCTTATCCTTTATGTTTAGAGGCCACAAGAGTGTAGCAATGCACAATATCTTCTCATCACTTTCTAGGAGCAACACAAAACCCGGGCAAGTAGAATGCGATAGCAGACAAATTGAGCAGGACTATCCTTCCTCATGAGTACTCCCTCAGTCTAACAGTTACAAAGCAGATATTCAGCCATTGGGCCAACCTTGCTGTGATCTCTGTGTCCCACCTCAACACCAAGTACTGCAAGTTTTTTGCTCTGATCCTTCCTTATGGGAGTCACCAAGGGATGTTTGGTCCCACAATTGGCCCCCTTTTGAGACTTCTTTATGCATTTCCCCCATTCTTCTGATCTCAAAGATTTTATAGAAGACACTGGTGAGAAAGATCACAGATATCCTCAGTCTCTTACTTGCCTCAACAAGTATGGTTTCTAGTGCACACTGCTTGGGTGACAGGCTCAGCTTCAGATGTACTCTCTCACCTGTTGGGATTGCCTCATTTGGACATTCATCCACTCAAATTGTCCACATGGTTTCACCAATTCCATAGATGGAAAGATAGTCCAGGTTTTCTTCCCCTGTTGTTGATATCCTAACTCCTTCTCAGAAACCTTCTACACACAAGATTTACATAAGTAAATACCCAGTACCATTTTCCTAGGTGATCTAACTATAGACTGGGAAACCTACACCATCACTAGTGCACAAGCACAGAGATTCCTGGACTTTGTTAATACAGATGCCCTGGAACAATTAGTCAGAATACCCACTGGGGGGAATTAACCTCTTGGATCTTGTCCTTACTGATATCGGCACATCTTCGCTATCCCATGCATATCTTCATCGGTTTGACCATAAAGAAGTCAGTTTTGAAATAAAACTGTAACCAGAGATCCCTTCCACCAAAGGTACCCTTAGAAATTTCTTTAAGACAAACTACCTACTCCTAAGTGATACATTGGCAAGCTTTAAATCCCAACCAAACCCAGTTAACTGCACTGAATGCTCAGAAATGCACACACCACAGTATACCAGCATGTAAACAACTGCAAGATGAAGCTGTACCCCAAAGGAATAACTGCAGGGCAAAGCCCAGAAACAAACCCAAATGATGGAACCATAATATCAAAAGCTTTATAATAAAAGGAAAATAATTTTGATCAAAAGTAAGAAGAGTAATTCCTAGAATATTTGAGACATTGTCACGGAAACAAACAACTCAGAAGCTTAATAAAACCCACCAAAGCCAAGTTTTATGGTAAAATAGCTACCCAAGCCAAAGACAATAACAAGACATTTTTAGTTACAGTCGTAATCTCAAAAGCACAACACAGCAATGTGCTGAGCTGATTGTGAACAGTTACCTAAACTGGGACTGAAGATACAGCTAACCTACTGGCCAATAAATTTAGCTCTAACTTTACCCCCTTTCCCCTCAATTTGTCTCTAAAGATGTACCTGAAACTGGCTCATCTTCAGCTATTACACATGACCAAGTCCTAAAAGTGCTATCAAAAGCTAAAAGTACTGCACCAGTGGGTCCTGACAATATCTCTGGATGCATCTTAAATATCATGATTTAGCCACACCCCTAACAACAATGTTCAATCTCAGCCTCCATACAGGTTTTGTGCTAAGTGAATGTACAACATTTACAGTCATTCCCCTGCAGCAAGGAGGACCTTCCACAGACCCAGGCAATTAAAGACTCATAAGTCTGACCAGCCTCATATGCAAAACCATGAAAATACTTGTCAAGGAATTAATCAACCAGGGCATAGGGAACCTCCAAACACTAGAACCATCTCAGTATGGATTAGTCAAGGACAGGTCATGCTTAATCAACCCACTGGATTTTTTAGAAAATGTCACCAAAGCATTGGATTAAGGCAAAATAGTACACCACATACCTTGATCTGGCCAAACCTTTTGACACAATTCCCCACTCAGGCATAGTAGGAAAGCTAAATAAACCCCTTCATCACCTGCTGAATTGCCAACTGGCTCACAGAATGGATGCAGATTATCAAAATAAGAAAAGTTACCTCCACAAGGAGACCAGTCATCAGTGAAGTCCCCCAGGGTTCTGTGCTCTCCTGTTTGACATCTACTTTGCTGAAGTAAAAGCCAATACCAAAGGGCTCTGGCTGACTAAGTTTGCAGATGACTCAAGCTAGGAGCAGTCATTGAATCTCCAAATGACTTGGCCATCCTGCAGGAAAATTTACTTCAAATAAATAACTGGTGTCAAAATCATGGTCTGAAACTAAATGCCAGAAATGCATTTGGGAAATCATCTACCCTGGGGAACTACCACATTGAGAATATACCCCTAAAAGTTGACTCAGTTGTTTAGGATTTGGGAACTTGTGTGGATAGTGACTTAACTTTTGACCAACTTGTGTCTATCCTAAGAAAGTCCTTCTATATTGCACAGCTTATAAACAAAGGGATTGTGTCTAGATTTAGGGATGTCATTGCTCCCTTTTATTCAGCCCTCATTAGGCCAATCACTGAATATAACGCCTACTTTGGCTTGTATCTGTCTAGACATATGTAACAATTGTAACACCCACAGATACCTTGCTAAAAGGATACAAGACCTAAACAATATGTCCTACATGGACCAACTCAAAGTCTTGTCACTATACTTGCTATCCTACAGATTGCTATGAGGTAGCCTGTGTCTGGCATACAAGGCATCCACCGACCCATTACTGATGGATTTACTGCATATCAGCAAGTCAAATGGAATCAGAAATATTCAATCTAGGGAAATAAACCTCTTCTGCAACATCAATAGAATGTTTTATGTGGAGGGAGAGTCTGTTCCATAGCAGAGGCATCCCTCCAAACCAAAGTCCATTTTCAAGCACAATTTAGATATATGGATGAGAAACAGAAAATTTACCCCAGGACTTCCCCCTATACTACTAATGGACAGATGCAGCTCCAAAATACTTTATCTCATGCATGGGTCCTCTCACATTATCTGTGGTATGATCCCAGTTATTCTCAGTAGGGGTAATATATAATTATTAACCATAGGATAGGTAAGACCAATCTATAACTAAAAGGGATAGGTTATTTTGAGCACTAAAAGGAAAAATGGCTAGGCTTAATATGGACCACAAGGGCAGCTAGCCTAGTACGTACCCATAACCATATGAACCTATAAGTAAATGGAAAAGATTTTCCATCTGCACATTTAAGAGCAATTTTGATAATTTTTCAGCCCCCCTCACAGTGGTCCTGGAATTCTTGGCAGACCTTTTTCAGAATGTTGCTAGCTATTCCACTATCAAAATACGGTTAGCAGCCATATCATCTTTTCACATTGGTGAGACGCACACTTCCATCACATCCTTAACACTGTCTAAAGCCTTTCTTAGAGGATTTTTTCTGTTGCAGCCTCCTCTAAGAGACCTAATTCCTCCTTGAGCTATTATAATTGTACCCCAGACTTAACTAGTCCTCCTTCTGAAATAGCCAGCAAGGCTGATTTAAAATTCTTGTCATGGAAAACACTTTTCTTAGTTGCTGTGTGAGAAGGATTTTAGTGCTCCATGCCTTGTCTGCTAACCCTCCATATCTGTTTTTTCTTAAAAACAGAGTCAGTTTGAGAAGCGATTCTTCTTTTCTTCCAAAGGTAGCTTCTGAACCCTTTATTAACCAATCCATAAATCTTCCTGTGTTTTTCCAAAAAATTTCAAACAAAGGTGAATACACATTACGCTTATTAGATGTTTACTGTCAGTTAAGATTGTATTTACATCGTACCAGAGCGTTTAGCAAAACATGATGAGTTGATTCTGTTTCCTATTCTGCTGTCAAAGTGGGAAATGGAGTATTCAAGGTTACACTCTCCAGCTTGTTGTGTGAGTGCATTTCCAATGTTTCCAAGCAAATGGGGCTGTCCCGGCCTGTTCCCCCAAAAGCCCATTCTGCTAGATCAGTCAATTAATCTACAACATTCTTTTCTAGAGTACCTCTTGATAACATTTATGCAGCTACCAACTGGACCAAGGTTTACGTATTCATTTTATATTATAAATTGGACTTACAGTCGACATCAAGAGCCTGTTTTGGATCAGCTGTGGTCCAAACTATCCTTCCATAAGACCACCCAGGGGTTACTGTAGCATGAGACTCTGCCCCATACATTGAGGAATGGATGGAAAAGACAGCATCAGTTATAAAAGCTATCAACATACCATAACAATAGATCTGTGCGTTGCCTATTTCTGACCTTCCTCAACTCTCCTCCTACTTTCCCCCTTTCATTTGTCTGGCAGCACTTGATCTTCTGGCCCCTGGGTTCTTTCTCTGACTGACTTAGCCTTGGCTCTTTTATGTTTTTTATTGTAAGATTAGGTTTCTCTTAAATGTAGTTTGTTAAACATAAATACAGTATTCTCTTTCCATAGGCCTAGAAATGCAGCCATTTTAAAGCAGGCCTATATCTTAATTGTATATTTTACATTTTACATACAGTTTTAATAGAAAGGAATGAATAACAATAACCTTCAGTCAAGAATACTGATAAGGATAAAAATATGCTAACAGAATGTGCAGTACACTGAGTACAAAACAGATCTTGTTTAGATGGTACGAGGCTTGGGAACAAAGGTTAAAGAGGTGTGTAGAACATGTAAGAATTTTACAGGGCTTTAGTACCATTAGGAGAGATACTTCAGACACAGAAGTCAGTAAGTCAGTTTAGACTGATACATAGAGAGTTCCTAGCAGTGCAGTCCATAGAATTTTGGTACAGACACTGGAGATTGAGTGCAGAAGGAAACATTCTGAGTACGGAAACTTCGGACAGTATAATGAGCAAGGAATTCTGAGTACAGAAACTACAGACAATATGACAAGTAAATATTTCTGAGTGCAGAAACTATGGACAATATAATGAGTACAGAAGCTACAGACATTATAATTCAGTCTATTTCAGTTTAACAGCACTGTTATTTGAGACAGTAAAATTTGATTCAGATATTATTGACATCTACCTCTACTGTACATAATAAAACATTCTGAAAGGTACAAAAAGATTTGGCACATAAAGCAGAGACTAGCATCTGTTCAACACAGTTCTGAGAAATTAAAAAAATAAACATTCCTTCCAGCATCATTCCAGTTTCTTTCAGTCATTTCAGCTTAATTACAGTATCTTACAGTTTCATACAGTTCTTTCAATTCTTATTAAGGCATGTGTGTGTGTTTTTTCTGCTGTTTTTTTTCTTCTTCCATACCTCTGTCTTAGATTCTATACTCCTTCCTTTTTCCTGAGGGTAAACTCAATCTGACATTTTTCACATAACATCAGGGATTAAGGGTAAGGGAAGGAACCTAAGCATTGGATCCAGAACTTGACAGTGGACAAAGTCAGATCCAAATTGGATCAGAGACCCCTACTGTGAGGAAGGATGGAAATAGATAATACAGCTGTATCTGTACATAACTTTTGTTTAGCACCCATCCACTCATCTAGACTGGTTTTACAGGAAGTATTCTGTTTCATAAGTAAGGGCAGATTATTCCAGAAATGAGGGATACATTGGGTTAGGTACCATGGGTTAATATGGTAGCCCAAACCAAGTTTCAAATTACTTTTACCCACAACAGGTTAACAAACCAAGTAAGTAAGTGCAGCAAGTATTACTGTATTATTTTTCATTGTTAGAAAGCATATGTGGGACAACAGCAAAAAAAAAAAAAAAAAAGGAATAGCAAAACATATTTATATGATACAAAAATGGCACTAGGAATGCAGTAGATCAAAGCTTGTCACATGCTAGAAGCACATCAAGGGAGAATTGAAAACTTAGAATGTGCAATATTGCTCTCAATGATTTCAGAGCTTAAATATGTCAGAAGGAAAATTATTTGCTGAAGAGCGAAACCTGTAGCATAGAAAGGGTGGGGGGTGGAGGGGCAACTGCCCTGGATGCAGAGTGTTGGGGGGAGTGCACAATCAGCTGATCCGGATCTCTTTAATGCAATATCAGATTTTAAAAGCTGGTATTGCATTTGCGGTCAAACCTGAGCACTTTAGCACACCATGTGTGGTCTAAACTGTAGCAAACAGCTTTCTACAGTTTAAAAGAATTGCAAACTAGCAAACAAACAAATCTAAACTGTAAACTGAAGCCCTTAATATAGAGGGTTATGATCGGGTCTCAGATTATAACAATGTTATTATGTGTTCAAGACATGGATGCCAAGAAATTCAGAATGAGAGCAAAGCTTGAGAAGTGACTCATCATCGATGCTGAGAACACGTAATAGTTGTTTATGATCGGTAAGACCTGATCATAACTCTTTGTAGTGCATGTAGTGTTATCTACTCCATGTAATACCAGTTACAGAAGGGAAAAAAACAAAAAAGAGCAAATTGATTTACAGGCTTTAAAAGCCTGTAAAGCACTTAGCGAGTTCTGTCACATAAACAGCAAGTGAATAAAAGTGCAAGGAAAAAGTCAGGGACAGTTTTTGAATGCTGCTCCAATTTATTTAAATAAGTTACTTACAGACTGACATCTGTGTAACTTCCGCAACAGAATGAATATCTGAGGCAAGATATTTAGGGGTAGCTGAGTGTGAAGGAATGTCTCTTTCATGAGACCCAGTCACAACATAGCTAAAGGGGTATGTAGCAATTGTTACACACCTCTGAAAGTGCTGTTAAAATCTGGTCTTACGCCAAAGAAACTCTTTATAGTTTTTTTCTTTTTTCTTATTTTTGAGCATAATCATGGTGCTCCATTCACTACAAGTAATTTAATGTCAACAGCTTTAGGTGAATAAAAAACAAGCAAACAAACAGATCATTTCTGTTGAAACTACTTGTTAGTAGTACCCTCTCTGAATGTAATATTGTAACAGTGGAGTCCCTCAAGAATGAGTGCTGGGCCCTTGTCAGTTAGGAATTTATTTTGTAAATATCCAAGCCACTATCCCAGATGTGTGGTTGACCAAGTTTGCTAATGACTACAACTTGGTTAATGCTATTAGCCCATTCAGTGATACCAAACACTTAAAGCAAGGGCTGGAATATGTACATATCTGGTATACCAAAAATGGTGTCAAGATAAATGCAAAAAAAGTGCAGCATAGCAGCATTTGTAAAAAAGTTGCTTCCACCTTGTTTTCTATAAATTAGTACTCCTCTCCAGTCATAAGAGACCTGGGTAGTTATGTGCGCAACACTTTCTCATTTGATCATCATTTTCCCACATAGCCTGGAAATTATTCTGTCTCAATTAATTTCCACAGAAATATTTTCAGTATCCAAAGAGGTCATCTTACCACTGTATTCTTCCCTTATAATCATCAAATACATTGACTCCTTTTGGTATGCGCAGATCAAAGTATATTGCTCAATTGGAAAGGTCCCAAATATGTCTAGCCATGAAAATTAAAGGCCATAAATCCTTCTATTAACCCAACAAGGAGCATCTTATTGGCAATGCTGGATATGCCCAGGAGCCCTGGTTCATAGGATCATAGGATTATAGGAGGTTACTAAGCTAATGTCCCTGAGGCACTTACAAACCTAGCCAGTTTTTTCCCTCATTTAATGATGCTATTAGTAGGCCTGACTCATCAACTGCTGCCCCATCAGTAATCTGTGTACCATCATAGACAATGACTACAACTATGCTCTGTCATAAACCCACTTTTCATGGAGCACGTGTTTGTGCTGCTAAAGACATGATGTGAAGTTGTCCTATCTCACCTTCATTCTTTACTGATGGGTTCAGAACCGATCCTTGGTTCTGACTCAGCCATTTACTAAAGCTCGAGGTCTTCAGTTAGCTCGTGGCTCACTCCCTATCCCATGATGCTTCAGGGCATTCCCCAGATCTCATTTGCCGCTGAAACAGATCAAGCGTCTGATTCTAGCTCTGGCTAAGTCAAAGCATTTTTTTTCTTCATTTAAAGCTTAAATACTATTTAGATTTTGACATATCTTGTATCGTTATAGTAGTTTGGCAGTTCCCTTCCTCTAAGAATCTTTAAAATGTTTGTTTCCTTAGTAAAATAACGTTTGTTGTTACTATTTGGCCAAATGTGTTAGGCCTCAATTTCCCTATCCCTTTTATAAGAGTGTGCTTTATACATTTAGATATATAACTTTTCGTAGTTTAGTAATAGAGTAGTATAAAATTTTAGATAGTTAAGGTTTTTACCTTTTATCAGCCTGTAGTTTAGGCTTGTGTGGTGTGTGTTATTACGTTTTGAACCTGTTTTAGTTAGAGGGTTTTACCTTTAATATTGCTAGCATTGTATTTTTACAAGAGTGATATTTTCAGCGAAGTCTGTGATTGTTTGGTGTGAATCCATACCTTTTTCCCTTTTAGCTAATTTTTTTCTTAAAAGAGCTATTTAGCCCCTTTAAATTACAGGGCTTGTTTCTTTCTGCATGTGTGTGTGTGTTTTTGGATTATAGAGAGACAGTAATCTCCAAAAATGTCGAAGCAGCCTAAAGAGTCCAAAGTTTCGGGATTTAAAAGGTGCCTCAAGTGTTCACAGAAATTGTCCATTACATTTGGTCACACTGACTGTGTCTATTGTTTGGGGGCCCTGCATTTACAGGAGTCTTGCTCAATATGCCATTCATTCAGTTCGAGAGTCCTTCATGAACGAAGGAGCAAGCTGATTATTAAGGGCCTACTTAAGTCTTCCTTTCCTGAAACTCTGGAACATGGTCAAAGCCCCTCAAAAAATCATTGTCTGCCTCTCAGAAATCAGACAAGGGCTCGAAAAGACCATCACCTGCATCTTCTGATGGATTGGAGGCATCAAATAAAGTCTCAAAAGTATCAAGCCAGTAGAACTTGTCAGACCTTCCACCTCATTTCCATCTGTGTCGGGACCGATAGTGTTGCAAGTTAGGAGCCGCTCACCTACCTTGGAGCTGGTTTCTCCTATACTTAGGTCACCAATTCTCCAGTCTGTAGCATCACCAACTCCATCCTCTCATTTTATTCAGGAGTCTATCATACTACGATATGGACCTTCTCATGCAGAAACTATTGAGGGTGCCAACACTGGCCAAAAATCACTTTGGAACCAACCAGACTAATTCCTTTGACGTCGATTCCTCCTGCAACCCAGACTGTGGCCTCGGAGCTGGAATGTGTGGAACTAATAGAGAAGGACCCGTCGAGGCCGAGACCTACATCGGCATCTTTGGCTCTGACTGTTCTGACTACCTTGGTGCCATCTGAGGGGTCTAGGGGGCCACTCTCTCCGGTCGGGTCCAGGGGGGACAGTCGGACTGTGTTTTTATCGGTTCCAAACTTGCCTCGACTCAGGTGAGCTCAGCTCGTACCTCGGCCTTGGATCCTTCTCCTGTGGTGCCGGTGGGATCTTATGCCTCCTTGGAGCCAGAGGTTTCCTTGGGTCATGGGGAAGCTTTTGCGGCAATGAGGAGAGCCTTGTCCCCACAGGCATCCTCTCTGTCGAATCCTCCTATTCCTTCCCCTAAGGCACCGGTATCTGTTTATGCACAACCCATCTCACAGAGTAGAGACCCAAAGCCTCAGGAAGCCCCAGAGGGCAAGCCCCTCTCTTCAGGAATCTCTCTGGAAGCCCCATCCGAAGAGGCACCCCGAAACAGACTATGTAAGAGGAAACATTTGGACTGCTCAGAGGAGTCACTCACATCAGACACGGACCTCGATACATCGGAAGGGTCCCCACAGTCACCCTTGGAAGATGTCTCCTTTGCAGACAGCTTGGAAGTCCTTAAACAGAGAGGCAGCTGGAAGGCCATTATCCCTTCTGACGAGGAGTCCATTTACCTAAAAGCTTTTGGGTCTTGATCTTCCACGACTTGGGTGTCTCTGCCTTTCGATGAGCTCATGGAATTAGTTTTTTGAAAGGCGTGGGAGCCTCTGGACACAGTGGAACCTGTCCCTAGGAGGCCAAATAAATTTATAACATCCCCAGAAGACAAGAATTTTCTGACCAAAGGTGCTCCCATAGATGCTATGGTGGTGGCGACAGCCACCAAAAAGGAGTTATCAGAAACATCCACATCTGTCCATTCCCCAAACAAGGAGTGACGTATGATCGACAGATATGGTAAGCACATGTTCTCAGTGACCTTTAGACTATGGTCCCTGAATTACCTCACTCACTTCACCAGGTTACAGAGAGATCTCCTAAAGGAGCTTGGAGATATTCTACAAGGTACTGTAACTGTATGAGTGTCATATAAAGTATCTTCCCAGCTCTCCACCCTTAATTCAGTAGTTAACTCATCCATGAGGCTCATCTCCTATGCAGCCGATGGAACAAGTAGGTCAGTGGGTTCAGGAATTGCCCTTGGGAGACATTCATGGATGCCCTTGTGTTCGTTTGTGGAACCCTTCAAGTCATCCTTCATTAACACCCCCTTCGATGGTTCATCACTTTTCGGGCCTAAAGTCAGAGACATTGACCAGGTGTGAACAGGAAGTAAAGACTCTCTCCGCCATGGGAATCCATTTTTCCACTCCTTCTAGACCCTATCCCAAGGTGTGAACAGGAAGTAAAGACATTTTTCCACTCCTTCAAGACCCTATCCCAAGGGCCAAAGGGGAGGAAAAATGTGGTTTTGAAAATCTCAGAGAGCCTTTCAAGACACATGGTGAACCCTCCTCCAGGAGCAGAGGAGGAGGGAATAATGGAAGACGCAGGCTTTGTGGCAGAGGGGAGTCCGCAAAATCAGGGCAACCAAGAATCATTCTTTGGCAAGCCCTTTCAGCAGTCCCCTTTGGAGGCAGTCGGGGGTCTCTTATCTTTGTACCCATATTCCTGGCTAAAAATAACAAAAGACAAGTGGGTACAAAGGATCATATCCAGAGGTTTTTTCCATCCCCCCCCCCCCCAATGAAAAGGACTCCGGACGTTCCACCCAGTCACAGGAGGCAAGCAACTATAGAAATTCAAAGTTGCTAGAAAAAATGTCATCCAACCGGCCCCCGCAGACCAGATAGGATCCGGAACTTACTCAAGGTTATTTTTAGTTCCAAACAAAATAGGGGACTGGAGACCCATACTGAATCTCAGCAATTTAAACAAATCTGTGAAAAAGACAAAGTTCCAGATGGTTACACTGCAGTCAATATTTCCCTTTTTGAGGAAGGACAACTGGATGTGCTTTGTAGACCTCCAGGATGCGTACTATCATATAAAAATGGACAGGCCATCCAGGAATCATCTGCACTTTTGGCTGGAAGTCAGTCATTTCCAATTCAGTGCCCTGCCCTTTGGTCTCACAACAGCCCCCAGAGTGTTCAAATGTATGGCAGTGGTTACGGCTCACCTGAGAGATTTAGGATTCCAGGTGTTTTCATATCTAGATGACTGGCTTCTAGCTGCCACCACCAAGCATCTACTTTTGCAAGCAAGAGACACTGTTTTGAATACCTGTGCACAATTAGGAATAATGATAAACTATGAAAAATCTGCCTTATTGCCATCTCAGCATATTGTTTTTATAGGCGCAGAATTAGACAACATGACAATGACAGTGAAACTTCTGCCAGACAGGATACAAACCCTACGAGCATAGGTTCAAGACCTCCTCTCAAAAACAAAGTTTCAGGCAAGAACAATTCTCAAGGTATTTGGTACGATGGTGGCAATAATCACTATGATCCCCCTAGCTCGGATGTACATGAGGATCTTACAGTGGCTCCTATTCACGCAGTGGTCCATACAAGAACTTCCGATGTCACACCAGATAATCTGATGATGACTACATTCAGAACAAGTAACCTTAGTCATCCTTACATTCTCTCATCCCTCTGGCCACAGTGACCACGGATGCCTCCCAGATGGGGGGGGGGGATTATCAGGGAATAACAGCCCAAGAAACGTGGCAGGATCATGAGGCCCAATTGCATATCATTGTCCTAGAGATGAGAGAGGTGCTTCTAGCATTGCAGGTATTTCAACACTCTCTTTCACTGGGAATAATTGCAGTCCAGACAGACAATATGTCAGTGTTTTTTTACATAAACAAACAAGGAGGAACCAAATCTTATCTTCTTTGTCAAGAGGCTCTCAGAGTATGGCAGTGGGCGACATTCTCCCAACATTTTCTGATAGCAGTGCACATCCCTGGGAAATCCAACGTGATAGCAGACAAACTCAGCAGCGCAAGTCTAATGCCTCAAGAGTGGTCCCTGAAACAAGAAATGGTGGAAATGATTTTCCAAAAATGGAGTCAGCTTTGCTGCGATCTTTTTGCCACATCCATGAATACAAAATGCAGCAGCTACTTTGCCCTAATCCCCCCTCCGGGGGAATTCCCAAGGGATGTACTTGTACATGATTGGCCCCTGGGTCTCCTCTATGTCTTCCCTCCCTTCCCATTGATATCCAAAGTTCTTCAGAAAGCCAGTATGTTGTGAAGGACATTAATCCTAATAGCCCCTTACTGGCCTCAACAGATTTGGTTTCCCTTCCTACAGTCACATCTTCAGAAAGAGCCTTGGATTCTTGACCCAGTTCCAGATCTCCTGATCCATTCATCGAGAACTCTTCGTCCATCCCTTCAGACCCTCAAGTTGACATCTTGGCTGCAGTGATTCCAGACATAGCCAGGCTACAAAACCTTTCATCTACAGCACAACACATCCTGATTTCTTCTCACAAGACATCTACCAGAAGATTATACCTCAGCAAATGGAAAAGATTTTCAGTCTGGGCACAGAATCACATTGATCCTTATTCAGCACCTATATTTTCCATCCTAGAGTTCTTGATGAAACTGTTTAATGAGGGGGCAGCTGCAGCTATTATTCAAATACAACTAGCAGCAATCTCTGATTTTCACTTTGGGAATGAAGGTCCAAATATTGTGCTCCATAGACTATCGAAGGCTTTTCTGAGAGGCACTAATCTTTCAAGACCAGCCATCAGGCCTCCGCTACCACCATGGAAATTAAACTTGGTACTATCAAGATTAATTCTTCCTCACTTTGAGCCATCAGCATCATGTGATTTAAAGTTCTTAACATGGAAGACCATTTTCCTAGTGGCAATTACATCAGCTAGGAGAGTTTCAGAGTTACAAGCCTTATCTATAAAACCACCATATTTGTTCCACAATGACAGGATGTCACTCTGAAGAAACCCAACCTCTCTACCAAAAGTATGTTCAGATTCTAATTTGAACCAGTCTATAGATTTGCCAGATTTCTTCCACAAGTATGACAATAAGGCAAAATATATGCTTCACCAACTTGACGTTCATAGGCAGTTGCGTTTCTAGCTACACAGGACAAAAGAATTCAGAAAAACTGACCAACTATTTGTATACTTTTCAGAATGCAAAAAAGCACGCCTGTAACAAAAACTACTCTTTCAAGGTGGCTGTCAGACTGCATTTCGTTCACTTATAACTCAGTAAATAAACAGCTATCAGACAAGGTAAAAGCTCATTCTACTAGAGCTGTTTCTACCTCCTCTGCATTTCATGCTAAACTACCAATAGATACCATCTGTGCAGCAGCTACCCGGGAAGACATCATACCTTTATCACTCATTACAAAGTAGATTTGGCCTCTAGGGACAGGGCCTGCTTTGGGTCCACTGTTCTGAAGAATATACTCCCGTGAGCCACCCAAGAAAAATAGTGCTAGGGACACTGTCCCATCAGTAAAGAATGAAGGCGAGATAGGACAACTTCACATAAAGAAGTTATGTACCTACCATAACGTTTCAGGTGAGTTGTCCATCTCACCTTCATTCTTACATCCACCTTCCTAACCCCCTCCCTTTGGCTTCTGGAGGAACAAGAGGTCACAATTTGGCACCTAATGGTTTTTGACCCTTTTCTCTTAACTTACCAGCTTACAATAAGTATATTTGATTACATACTAGCTTTTTCTATATCAGCAAACAAGATCTGGGGAATGCCCTGCAGCGTCATGGGCTAGGGAGTGAGCCACAAGCTAGCTCAAGGTCTTCAGCTAGCCACGAGCTAGCTGAAGACCTTGAGCTTTAGTAAATGGCTGAGTTGGTTCCGAAACAATAGGGGCAAGAGGGGGTCCATGGAATTTGTATTTAGAGAGGAAGGAGCTTTTGTGGCAAATTAAACTGAACACATGCAACTGGCCTGTGATAAATTATTACTGTTCTATCCAGTGCCTATTAAAATTAAGGGCATTGACTACATAGTAAATAACAATGGGGTGTCCTCAAGAAGCTTGATTCAAATAATATATTTAAGTATTCAATGCTGCATGGTTTATTTTATTTTGTTTTATTGATGTTAAGGGACTTATTTATATACTAGTATTTTCCATTTTACTGATTCCTTCATTTATGCATTAATTTTATATTACATTTTTTCATCTATATGTAATTTATTATGCAATTATTACATGTATTTCGTTATTTTTATTGTTGAACTGCTTAGGTTTTAAATAGTTTGGATGCATATGGCGGAGACTGCATATAGCATCAATTCATTATCAAGAACAATGTTGATTAATGTTTAATGGAATTTAAGGGTTTGAATGGTTTTAATAGTTTTGATATTTTTAGGAGTCTAATTATATTTGTTTAGTTTTTTCCATTTATATGTTTTATAAACTTTTGTGTTGCTTTAAAAAATGTGTTTTTTATACAGAATATACAATAATGAAATGTATAAGGTACTTCAAATGGAAATAATAACGGTATACACTGCTTGAAAACAATGCTTAGAGGCCAGAACAAAAGTTGAACAACACAGAAATAAAATTAAGCATAACTATAATTAATAGTACATTCATATACTTGAAAGCACAGTAATATAAAACTAAGACTTTTAAGCCTTTCACTTTTGCATTCTGATTGTTGTGCAAATAATTTTAAAATCTTGCTTCAAATATTAGGTTTTCAGTATTACAAACTGGCAGATAATGCCACAGATAGGGAGCAGTCTTGAATAAAACATGATGTCTTGTTTATAGGTGACTTAGAGGTCCTTGTAGTAGCGTGTCCCATTGCCATGTGACTAGAGGGAAACTTGGGAGTGATGCACATGAAGCTGGTTAGCAAGGCTGAAATAGTGCTTACAGGAGACACATCTGTTCAATATAATTAGAAGAATAGTCTCTTTTATGAAGAGCTAACCTAATTTTTAAATGGTACATAACAATGCCCCTTAAAGCTGGATAGTGAAATGCACTTGGGTGTCGCAGTGATTAGCATTAGTGTCTCACAGAATTTAGTTTTCTAGTTTGATTTTCAGATGGAGGTCTTTCTGTGCACAATCCTCCTTGGGTCCATGTAGGTTTTCACTAGGTGCTCTGGTTTCCTGCCCCATCCCAAAATATGAGCTGTAACTGAATTAAGGATCTGTGTGAGTGTGTGTGTGTGTGTGTGTGTGTGTGTGTGTGTGCGCGCACATGCCCGCTCATATGTGGGTGTCTGTGATGGGCTGGTGATCCTTCCAGGAATACTTTATCTGCTCTGCATCCACTGAGTGTCTGAGCAGGCTTTGACTTTACAGCAACATTGAATTGTATTAAGTTGGTAATCATAGACTGAAAGATGTAATCCTAGAAATCTTATTTGGAACTATTTATATATACTCAGTGATTGAAGTTAGCCTAGATAACATAGAAAGGCCATATTCAATCTAAGGAATTCATCATTTTTTTCTTGTTGATGCCCCAGGCTTCTGGAGTAAGTAGCCGTGTTTAAGTAGTGTTATTAATATAAAAGCAAGTTTCAGTTGACCTGACACTTTTTGTACTACCTTGTACCTAAACAAATTGTTGGGCCAAACCATAGTCTCTGGTGTATTCTCTGATCCTTGTGATTATTTGACCAAATATATCAATTAATGTGAATGTTGGGGAATCAGTTAACTTTTGTGAAGAATCAAGTACCATTACTGAGTTTGATAGCATTAATAATAACATTTCTAGGTATAGACCCACTGCTGGTCCTTTCTGAAATCATCTGGTGAGGTAGGGATAAGTAACTCATCTTTATGTAATGTGTCTCTTAAAGACAGGAAGATTCCTCTACAGGTTGCAGAGGAATAAGGAAAATAGCAGGGGCTAAAAATGAGCCTTATAATAGCCAGAAAAGATAATACATTGTCTTGGCAAAGTACTGTCTGCTTTATATATTACTTTTTTTCTGTATGCAGTTGATAAACTACTGGACAGTTCTGCTACTGGCATTTGGACATTTAATTCAGACAGCTACCAGCATTTGACTTTGGTCATTTGGCACCAAGAATCTTTCTCTTCAGCCCTACAAACATTGTTGGCACCTTCACAAGTCAGATAACTGCATTCACCTCTCTCCATTCTTAGTTTTTTTTTCAAGTATAACCAGTACACCATCCAGCAAAACGATCATGTAGGATACCAAATACAGTTGTTGTGATCTCCTGTGATGGGCATCACCAAGCACTGCAAATGCTACCCTAACTCTGGCAATATAATTCTGGATACATCTGTTTATTTAGGCAGGCTCTGTTAAATAAGTAACATGACATATCTCCATACATTTTAATAAGTGCTGAGGGCCTCCTCATACATGCATGTAGTTTTTCTTATCTGTCTCTCCTTCCCTGCATCAAGGCCTGCAGTCTGAACTGCCATGTTTGTTTAAGCCTGTCAGCTGTTATGTATTGATATAACAAGTAAGCAGTCCAATATGTAGTAAACTGCCACTTTGCAAATTACTACAAATATAAACAGTAATAAAGACTGTACTTTTAAAAGCTGATTAACTTAGAAAATTTAACAAGCAGTAAAGATTAAGATGTTTGGTTTGGCCTGCCAGGCATATCACAATAGTTGAAAACAATTCCTTTTTGAAGTGGTAAAGGTAAAATGGATGACAATCTTTAACAAAAACAGTAATAATTGTTAATGCTATTTTGATTAATTATCATTACAAGAAAAATGTCTTTAGTACAGGAGAGCTATCTCAAATCTCATTCTACATTTGTTGAGGATCTACATCAGTGATTAATATGTGATGTGCTAGCAATGCTTTCATATATACCATATGCACCTCCATGTTTGAGTCTTTGTGTTATGGTGTTAGTCAACTAAAGGAGTCTCTGTATCAGCCTAAAAATGAAAATGATATTAGTTATGTTTTAACTAGGCAGGTTAATGGTCCGGCATACTGATCTGCAAAGCTCATTTCCACAAAGTATTTGTGTGTGGTAAGGTACTGGGGGTGAGGGGGTGTAAGAGTGAAAAAAAGTACTAGAAAATATATAAATTAAACAGGTGTTGCAAACTTGTGGTAGGATTAATGACAGAAAGTAGCTCAGCTGAAAGCCTTCAATAAATATGTTGTAGAATTTACAACAAAGGAGACAAATATAGGGAGACTGCAGAGGGGTCCAATTGCAGGTGGCTTAAAAAAGAAGCTCCAGTGCTAATGTCATCTTAGTGGCACACTTCAATGACTATGCATCGGCTCCCTTACACAGTTGTAAGTATAGTAGCGTGTAGTACCATTGTGAAACAAACTGCTATAAAGTTATTTGCCATTAACTAACTTACACTCCATGACCATGAGCAAGACCTTTAACTTCAGAATGTCTCAAGTCTGATCTGTAAATGGGACTTCGTTATTTGACTGTACAAACAGGCTTACCAGTTTGTTAATAAAGGGCTATCCTTGCTTAGTTAGTTAAAAATTAATAAGGTACTCCTTCCTGTACCATAGATCTTGTGCAGTTTGTTAAAGAGAAGCCATTCTTGAGGTGACCATTTCTGAAACTGCATAGCTCTCAAGGGATACTCATCTACCTAGAAGTTTAAGTAAGGCAATCTTTCAGTCTATGCAAACAAGTGGCCTCACAAAATTCTACTGACAGATTTCCTTTTTTAAACTTCATTTACCAAATGTCATGCAACATATTTCATGTCATCCTACAACATGTAAGCTAAGGCATACCATGTGAACCAAACGATGCACAAAATAAAAAGGTTGCCTTGTAGCAAAAAAGAAACAACCACCAGTATATCCAACAAATGTAATGAAACTCTGACGTCTCGGTCAAAGCCTTCAAGGAGTATAACACAAAGGAAAAGACTTGCCCCATATATACACGTACAAATACATAAACTAAACAATCATACAATTAAAGAAATACTCCCCAATTACATTCTTCATTTAGTCCCCTTGGAGACAGGGTGTCAAATTGTAAAATGTAAGTAGATTCTTTTAAAAGCAACTGTTTCTTGATAAAAGAAGCATCAAATCTAGATATCTGTAATTTTTCCAAAACAATACCTTGTAGCCCTTTACTTTCTCCATCATGAAACAAACTAAAATGTCCAGCTATAGAGCTCTCTGCTTTTTTATTAGCAATATCCCTCACATGCTCTAAAATTCTAGTTTTAAAACACCTTTTTGTTTCCTCAATATAAAATGTTTTGCAAGGACATCTCAAGGCATATATAACGCCTTCAGTATTGCGAGTAAAATGGCCACAAGTTCTAAAAGAAACATTATTTATTCTAGGAAAAGTTTTTATTACATATTTGCAAGCCTTGCACTTGCCAGAAGCAAATGTACCACACATTGTCAAACTATATGGTATATTGGGAGATGGAATACTGAATTTACCTCTTACCAAAAAATTCTGTATACTTTTTCCTTTTCTGTAGGAAAATGTTAGTTCTTTGTTCAATCACTCTGAAGCATCCCTTAAAGATGTCATATATTTACAGAAATATCTAACTTGATCTATTATTTTGGGACTAAGGCAACTGTCGTAACAAAAATATATATTTTCATTCCTCTCTTTCTTATGCACAGCCCCGGTGTATGTCCATCCTAGTTACTTTTCTGGTATCCATTAACTCTGTGTATGAATTTCTGCCAACTATCATGTATTGTCTTCACATCATAGCCCCTATTTTTAAACATGTCTATAGTTTTATCTAGTTCTTGTTTGAGATACTCTTCAGTATTACATAGTTTATACAAGTGAAAAAATTCACCAAAGGGAATAGCTTGTATTGTATGGGGGTGGACGGCAGCTTTCACCATACAAAAATTGTATACCTTCACTAAATTTCCTGTGGACTGAAGTTTTTAAAATGTTCTCATCTGAAATGTCTACTATGACATCTAAAAAAGGGACACAAGTCCAAATTTTCGGACTGTCAAATTTCAGTCCAAATCTATTATTTTGTAAGTCAGCTATGAATTCATCAACTAATTCTTTCCCTTCCTGAACCAGAAAAATGAGGTCATCAATAAATCTATACTATTTGACAACATGTTTATGAAAAAAAGAATTTCTGTATAAATGTTCCCTTTCGAACAAGCCCATACTAAGGTTGGCATACATAGGGGGCAAAGGCTGCCCCCATGGCAGTGCCTTATTTCTGACAGTATAACTCATTATTAAATTAAAAAAAAAAATTTGTTAAACAGAAATGGACAAGCTCTACAATATATTCTGTAGCAGGACAGTTTCCCAAAAAGCATCTTATTGCCTCAATACCAAAACTATGCTGGATGCTGGTGTATAAAGTCTTTAAATCTATTGTCACCCAAAACATGTTACAATTCCACTTAATAGTGCCTATTTTTTCCAGAAAATCAAACACATCACAAATATATGAGGCATACCATGTGACTCTGACACTACCCACTTCAGAACTGGCCCCTGTCAGTTAATGCTTGCCAAAGAATGCATTCCATTTCATCCAGACACTCTGCTTCAAAGCAATCCCAGCTGCAATTTAGGTCTACTGCTAGGAGGGGAATTGTACATTTTACCCCTCTCTAAATGAGCCCAGATCTGCCATGACACTTCTCTGATTTTTTTAGTGGGGTGGGTATTCGTTGTAAGTGAAAGGATATTAAAACTAATCAAGAAGTAATATTTAAAAATTTAAACAAAAATGGGGAGAAGAGCAATGTCCATGCTTTCGGGTTCCTATTATGTGATCGAAGTTTTGAAACTTCGAACACGACAGTACTGAACTTGTCTGTTCAAAGTTTCAAAACTTCGAACATGAAAAAAAATAAAATAAAACATGCAACAGTAAACTAACTGTTGCAAGCAGGAAGGCAAGCCCCCCTGCACCCCCCACACTCCCCGCTCTTTAAATATACCAACTCTGAGACTGCACTACAGTGCGGAAAGGGAATCCCATGCCCCCCTGCTTGCAACAGTCAGTTTACTGTTGCATGTTTTATTTATTTATTTTTTTACATGATCAAACTTCTGCAAGTTCGACTATATGATTTCGACCATATAGGGTTCGAACTTGTTGAAGCTCGATCGTGTAATAGGAACCGCCATGCTTTCTTGTATTTCTGGAAAACCATACAGAACATTATATTGCAAATCATCCCCTTGGCATTTTGTTGTCTCACGTGACAGGCCGGGTCTATAACATATGAGCGAATCGCACAAATTGCGAACGCTCATAATATCGAATGTACCAGACTTCGAACTTCCACAGCCCCACACACCCCCATTAAATATATATTCCAACTTTGAGATCACACTACAGTGAGGAAAGGTCAACTATCCCATTCTTCAATGTACCATGATCTCAGAAAAAGCACTTTGAGGTCTGGTATGCTCGATATTATGAGTGTTCGCAATTTATGCGATTCGCTCATATGATATATACACGATAGGCCACATCAATGTAAAAGGTCAGCTAGCTTTTGTTGTAGGGCAGTCTGATGATGACTATTATCCTGTGCCACAACAGCCAGATGTATCTACAAATACAGTTTCCCCCAATTCTAGTAATCTAATTTTTCTATCACTATGGTCTGTAGTGAGGTCATAGTGTCTTTTTATGTGTATGGTCCTAATTCCTTATGACAACTAGCTGTTTAGAAATCCCATCTTATTCCTTTTTATAAGCTATCTTTCAGAACACAAACTACACAGCTGCAGGCATTTTCATCATTCACCTTTTGGCTGGCCAGGGCCTTTTTTATAGCCCTTTGTAGTGGGTTGGTCCAGCTACTCTTCAGCCACAACCCAGGCAAAAGCTGGAGTTATAAAGACTGTTCAAATAATATTAACACACCTTTAACTGCTGGTATTATTACATTAAATTCTGGACATTCCTTATATAATCTGTGGATATTTGATATATGAAACTCTACTGGCAGCTTCCTCAGTATTAACCACATTGTGTTAGTCCTGTAAATAATTATGTACTAGAATCTGATTAAAGCATACTACAAAATTCAGTTTCTCAAGTTAAAGTGTGTGTGTGTGTGTGTGTGTGTGTGTGTGTGTGTGTGTGTGTGTGTGTGTGTGAGACTAACGTGGGGGAATGTGAGAATGTTTCAGATATCTAACTTGTTAGATTACTGTAGATAAATCAATCTCTTTAGAAAAATTTGCATACCTAATAACTATTAATAACTATAATTATAAAATCACTAAGCAAGCAAGGACATTTTGTAAAGACAGACGCCACAAAACATTTTTTAGAATAAAGATAGTCATTATGTTGTTATAAATAGGTGGCAAACTGTCTGTGTAACCATGGTAACTTATGTACTGAGATCAGCCAGGAATACATTTTATGTGTGATATTGCCATATGTGTGTGTGTGTGCACGCGCACTTAATATAGTTTCTAAAATCATTCTTATATATGGATGTATCTGAACAGAAGCAGTCCTAAATTAATGGTTTCTAAGGTGACTGGCAATATGGAATTGCAAGTCTTTTGGGGACTCATCAGTGGGTTACAAGGCAGTATAGGTTAAATTGTACAGCCTTCTGAAAGATGACTGCATTTAGAGACCACAAAATGCAATTCAAAGTATTGTTTTGTGAAGAGGAAGAAGAATGGCAGCTGCTCATTTGAGGAAACCATTGTGAAGAAACAAAAGCTGAGAAGATGATGGAGAGGGATGTCATGTTGTAGACTGGAGTTGGGGGGCACAGTGGAGGGGCGGTCATGTTATACATGTATGGAAGTTTCAACAGATGATACCCAAAGGAACTGTCTTTTTAGGCATATGATGAACAATATATTTGTTCTTGAAGTTGCCTTCAGTCAACCCACTCTGAAGAATTTATTGCATATTCACCTTTGCTGCACTATAATTTGTTGCATGTGTTTGACATCATGCTGTAATTTATTTATTGACATTTGATTTCTGGGAAAGTCCGACTACATAGGAGCCCATTTTCAGAAGAAGCCTGGGAGAAAAGCTTCAAAGTATTACAAAACATTAAGAATAATAATTTTACATTCTTTAAAAATAATACAAAAACAAATACAGTTTCAATAATTATACCAAATTAGACATAATATGAAAACATAGTTTAATCACAGATACAAGTTTTGTGACAGTGATTTAATAGTTAGTGAAATTTAGTCAGTTTATAGAGAAATTAAAGGTAAGTTAGTGTAACACAAACAGGAATTACAATACAAAGTGAGAGAAAAGCAGGTTTTTGGTATATTAAGAGAGAGAAAGCCAGGGCAGAGAAATTGCTAGAAGTAAGGAAGTGAGTAAAGAAGGGGAATAAGGAGATGTAAGGTATGAATATGTATTTGTCCATATTTATGGATATAGTTTATCCTGGTGTTGATGAAAGAACAGAGACGTTTTTTTGCTAGGAAGTCTTTCAGAATGGTTTTGAAGGATGGGAGGGTATTGACCTAATGGATAGAGATTAGGAGTTCCAGGCCTTAGCAACATGGTACAAGTACAGACAATTCCCAGGAGATTTTATAGGTCTGTGGACAAGCAGGAGGTTTTTGTGACTGGATTATAATGACCGACTAGAAACAGTTTTGTAGAATGTTATTTAGAGCTGGACAAGCAGATGGCTTCTGGATAATTTTATATGTGGTAATAATCTGTGTATATGTTAGTTGATGGGGTAGTTCTAAACAATTTAGGCTTTTTACTGCTATACAGTGGTGGGTTTTGAAAGGGGTATTTGCTGCAAGTTTATCAACTTTGTTATAGCATTGTTCAAGTTTTGATTTTTGTGATGCCTGAAGATTATTAAGGATGGGAGTGCCATAAAGAAGAGTGGGAAGGAGATAAGTAGTTCCAAGTGTAGCTTTGATTGCTCCAGTGAGAAAGTTTTTAGCTCTATAAAGCATTCCTAATTTTTGTTGTTTTTCTTATGCAATTTTGTATATGCAGATCAACTTTAAGATTACCATCCACTATCATTCCTAATAATTTGCTTTGAGAAGTGACTTTAGTGGTTATATTAACAAAAAAGAGGATTTTATTTTTTTTCGTGGGAGAGGGATTTGGGGAAAAAATAGTAGTTTTTTTTTTTTTTTTTTTTTTTTTTTTTTTTTTTTTATTGTGAGTTACAAAGCCATGTTTTGGTTGCTGTTAAAGTTTCCTGAATAATTTTTTGGAGGTGTGTCACATTGTCAGATGTGCAAATGAGTGTGGAGTCATCTGCATCCTGTATTAGGGAGGCCTGTTGTGTGGATGTGTGGGGGTTGCTGGTAAGAATGTTAAAGAGGAGGGGACCAAGGATAGAGACTTGTAGTGTACCAGTGGTGACTGGGAGGTATGGAGAGAGGGTGGAGTGCCATTTTACTGAGTGATACCTACTGGATAGGTAGCTTTTGAACCATAGACGGATGTACTACTGAGAAAGACATAATGAGGGCATATGAAGTAGAGGTTTGCTGTGACAAACTGTGTCGAAGGCCTTAGACAAGTCTAGAAATAAGGAGACCAGTTTGTTATTACATCTAGCTTTATTGACAATATCTTTATAAGTTAAAAGTGCAGTGTTAGTAATATGGGAAGGACAGAAGCCATGTTGTGTGATGGGTAAGAGTTCTTCCTGCAGGAGATAGTTTATCAATTGTTTTTGGAGATGGGGGATAAGATTGCTATGGGTCTAAAATTAGTAATGTCTGTCAAATTTCCTCCTTTGTGCAGAGGGATAATGTGTGACTTTTCCAGAGAGAGGGAATACGGGATTCCTGGGTTGAAGTATTTGTAAGGCTTGAGACAGGGTAAGCAACGCTATCGGCTGCTATTTTAAAGTATTCACTTGGAAGGTAATCAGCTGAAGCAGAGCGTGGTTTGAGTTTGTTTAAGAGAAGTTTTATATAGGATGTGGGCACAGGTTTGAAGGTGGAAGTGGATGTGGTAGTACATGGTTGCTGGATAGGGTTAGGATTAGATGTTGAGGAACCCTTAGTTAGAGATGCTGTACTATTTTTGAAATAAGAGTTGAACTGTATTGCGGTTTCGAGTGATGAATTATTGGGAGAGGAATTAGGGTTGAATGTATGGCCAGGGTGCAAGATTTATTTAATGACTATCCAGAATTTTTTTAGGGTTGTGTTTACTATTATTCAGAGTTATTATAGTGTCGTTTTTTTGTTTTCATTAATTTGCTTTTTAGTACAATTGCGAAGCATTCTGAAGTTTAAGATATTTTTGTGTTTTATACTTTTACCATTATTTCCATGTTTTTTTCTCTATCCTGCATTAACATTCTATTCCTTTTGGATAGCCAAATTGCATTATTTGTTTCTAGTCTCTTCCTTCTGGGAGGAGCAAGGCTATTTAGAATATTCAGGAAAGTTGTGTTGAATTCATTTACAGCATCATCTAATGAGAGGATGTTTAGGAAGTTCCAGTTAAAAAATAATAGTTTAGTAAAGAACGTTTCTGAGTTAAAATTGGAAAGGTTGTGTGTTGTTTTATAAACGTACAGTTTAAGCAGATGTGTGAAATGTCTGGTTGTATAGACTGGGAGATGATCACTGAGACTGTCAGCCAATGTACATGAGGTGGTGTATTTGCTATGGTCCAATACTTGGATCCAGTCTAATAGGGAATTTGATATGTGTGGGGTTATTATATAGTTGTGTGAAACCAAATAAGCTCATGCTAGATGCGCAGGAGTTAGTACTTATGTCCAATCAATTGACATTCACATCACCTAGTAGTCGTATTTTTTGTGGAATTGTTATGAATATCCAGTGTAGGATATGCGGTGGTGGTGCTGCGGTAGCGTTGTCGCCTCACAGTAAGACGCTGTCCGGTTCGATTCTCCGCTAGAGCGTCTTCTGCATGGAGACATGCGTGAATGGGCGTACCTTCGTTGAAGGTTGTGCGTCAGGCCTGGCAAGCCAGTACGCAAAAATCAATTACCAATCATTAGCAGACCGGAGTTCTGCTCTGGCGACCCCTAACCGGGAAAAGCCGAAAGACACAAACAAACATCCAGTGTAGGATATCTTCCAGTATAGCTGTATTGTCACCAAGAGGGATGTAAAGACCAGTAATAAATAATTGTTTATAATTGTTTAGTTTCAGAAAAGTTATACGAAGATCTGCTGAATTTAATTTTGGTATTGGTTTGTTGTAACTTGTAAGAGGAAACGTGGTAGTTGTTGGGAAATATTAAAGAAATACCACCACCTTTTTCTCTTTATATCAGCATTATGGATGATATTATAGATGGGAGATGTAATTTTTAAATTGTTTATGGTGGATTTTTGCCAAGTAATGTGACAGCTTTAACCATTATAACTTTTTTATAATTTTGCAAACTCTAACACCATAGGACCAGAGTAGTTTGTTGTCCAACACCAAATGCCAACTGTAGTTTATTTTCAGAAGCCCTGTAATTGATCACCCACTATGAGTTATCCCTTTCCATTGCAGCCATAATGGGAGTATGACACCAGTGCTGCAGACATCAGTTCAACAAATATACTGTTTTTAATGCCTTCATTAATCAACCTGTCTACACAAAGGGAGAACTTATTTTCACCTCAGAAATAGCAACCTCATAGTTTATCTTAAGTTTAGAGGTACAGGGGGACACCCCTTTGCATGGGGGAGTGAAATGGGCAAGAAAAATGTATTAAACATATTTTTGGAGTTTGTATGGTTGCCATTCCTGAGTGTCAGTTTCCATCAGAAACAATGGGATTCATGCACGTGTCACTCTTATGTTAATAAGGATATTATTTTCCCCATCTTTTACTGTGGGCTGGGCTGTATGGGTATTTGCTGCCACTTCACAGTTCTGAGTGCCAGCAATACATGTTATGAGGGGTAAGTTTTGATTCCATTTTTGAGTCTTGGGCACTTGACAGCTGATACCCTTCAAAATGAACTGTCAGCAGTCCCAGCTTGTGTGAGAGTAAGATATGTAATAATTAAAGTGCACTCACATGCACCACAATAATCAACAATGCTGCAAGATTTATTCTGCTGTCCACAAATGGTATCAAAAATACAACTGTGTAATTGTTCCTGTTTTTTTGAGAATGACACCTTAAGCTTCTCTGTTTTTTTAACCTCTATTATGGCCTATGATGCTAGTTTGTTTCAAGATCTTGGGTTACCAGAACTTTAAGCTATGCATCCCTCTTGTTGTGCTGTTGTGTTTTAATATAAAGCTAGTTTATTGTAATTTTATCACACAGCATCAGGTGATTCTAATTAACTCAAGGAAAGCTCTGCACTACTGACATACAATGAAAAAGAGCCTGAATAAAAAAATAACACTTAACAAGGCATAGTAATTCAGCTAGCACCCTATACATGTGCGCGCGCGCACACACACACAAACACACACACACACACACACACACACACACACACACACACACACACACACACACACACACACACACACACATAACCATAAGTGTGAAATTCCTGTAAGTAGGTAAGAGTTACTGACCAAAATTAATTGTGAGTGAGATACAATAAGAAACTTAGGAGGGAAATGCATTCAGGGAGAAAATACACAGAAGCATCTAGAGCTGTATTTCATAACTTAACAAGAACATTTTAAAGCAGGGAAGCTGATACACAGTATAAGAGATGAGACTTTTGAAATGTCCATTGTACCACAGACATATTGACAATAGAGAGCATAGATTTTGTTAATAAATGTGTTTGTATTCTTTTTTTTTAATTTAGCATACAGTGCATGCCTGATTTCATTGCTGCAGTGCATGATCTTGATAAACACTCGGAGGCAGGCAGGGGTGTAACAAGCACATTTGATTTTGAGCTCACAAGCTCTTAGTGCTACCCCCCCCGGACAACTAAGACTTAAAATGGACACAGTTCTCAAAATGTTGCCCCCCCAAGCACTTAATAAATGCAAAGAACATATTCTGCTGTTCCTGCTAAAACTTTTAAAGGTATTGTTTTTAGGTTAACAATATTCCCATCTGTTGTTAAAGGCATTCATTTAGACAGTTGTAGACACAATATGACCTGAAAAAAAAACATGTAGATATGATGCCCAGAAAAAAATATGTACTCAGTAGAGTACAAAGAGAGTGCCTGTCTAACCCTTGGAGATTGGGCTCACAGCACATTTTACTGCTCTGAAGTATGCCAGTCCAGGCATTTAGACAGTGTTACTTGAAGAACTGTTCTATTGTCTTTCATTACAAAAAAAGATGTAGCATTAGTTTTACTGTGACATGTAGCCATATTAGATTAATGATCATACGCTCACTGGAAGCATCATAGGATGCCACTGTAATGTGATTGAGGGAAAAAGCACAAGACACCAATGCCTAAAGATTGAGTATAGCATTGAAACATTCATTACACTGCTGGAATTGAGCCTTTTGTTACATTTAATCATGAAACGTAGGTTAGGTCTAAAGGGGTGGAGGGACTGCAGACCAAACAGGGAATATCCATATACAACAATATATGGAATTTTATGGTAGGTTAGGATACATGTTATGGAATGTTATACCACAAAAACATCACAAAATGTTTAAGACAGAGATCGCTGAAAAAATATATACATAATATTTTGAAGATTTTTTTGTAAGTGCTACCTTCGGTGTGAACAAAGCTTCAGTTGAGACCTGAAGGCTTTAAAATATTTGAATGCACTAACTGCATTCTTCTTTCATTTTTCAGAAAATATTTTGAACTTTCAAAAAAATGAACTTTCATGTACAAGCCTTATACTCTGCTTTATGAGACTTCAATGTTAGGTATGGAAAAATATTTTTTCAAGCAGTCATGGAATTTACTTATTGACCTGTCTAAATAGTTTTGCTTGGCATGAAAATGTGATGATGTAACTGCAAGGTAAAGAGACATTGTCAGGTATGCAGAGGGAGCAATATAACCAGTCACCTGTTAAGCCCAAAGTGAAATACAGGTGATTAGGAAGCATATTGCTTAAATATATGCCATAGTTTTAAACATCATTCCAACGTGTATGCATATGCTTCTCAATAAAAAAATTTGAAATTGACAGTGCAACTAACTACTTTAATATCATTAGGGATGCTGTTCGAGACATCAACTATTCATAGTTAGAATCAGTGTATTGTTTCAGAGGCTCTGGTAGTATTCAGTTTCATTTCTGCTGGGGGCTGTTAAGTTGCAAATGCTTTGGCATTGTACCAGTAATTCAAAGTAGTCGAACAGAAAATGTCTCATTGCTCTGTATACCAGAATATTTGCTGTAATGCAGCTGTAACATATACATTTAAGTTCAACCATTTAAGCTTTTGTTCAAAGGGATAAAACCTTAAACCTTATATACTTTTATCCTTTTCCCTGCACTCAGTTTTACCTCTAATCCCTTGTATCAGGATTTCCTGCACTTTTTATTTTTTTGAGATAACTCTGAATTTAGTGTCCAAACAAATGCCAAGCTCTTAAGGACATTTTTACCAGGCAAAAAAGCACTGGAGTTAGTAGCTTCCCTGGCAATCCACTTCTGCACAGGAACAAAATGCAAATGGTTTAAAGTGGCAGAGAGTACCCTTGCAGTACAAAGTTTTAGTGCCTTCCACACTTTTAGACCAGTAGCTGCTCAGACAAGAACTAAAGGAGGAGGTATCTCGGTATACATCAGTAACAAGCATACCTCTAGGGTGGTCAAACAGGATGACATGATGGAGTTCTTCCAGTCCACGTACAGATCATCATAGACAAAATCCCATACCGTATCCTAGCCAGCTATAGGTCACCCTTCATGTTCCATGAAGCTCACAATGCGTACTTGGTCCCACTGTAGACACTTATACCATCCAGCCTACCACCCTACTTATGGTAGACTTTAATTACCCCTCTACAGACTGGGAATCATGCACAGCTTCAAATCTATAGGCATAGCGATTCCTGGACTTCATAAATACAAACACCCTTGACCAAATAGTGAATATGCCCACTGGACCCCATGCTCACTAGTATGGGAGAACACTGCACCCCCCCAAAGTCTCATCCTCCCTAGTAAAGACCAGTCGTTAGCTATCTTCTTTGAAATCAAAATTAACTCTGTAATCCCATTAAAACCAGTAACATTTAGGAACGATTTCAAGGAAAATTAGCTTTTATTTATTTATTAAGTGATGGTTGGTCAAATTTCAATGCCCCTCCAATGGCTGCATAGAGGCTGCTGTACCTACTAGAAGTAAGCCAAGGACTAGCCTCAGAAACAAACAGCCCTGGTAACATCTTAAATTAAACAAAATATACAACAAAAGGAAAAAAAAATTATGGCAAAAATCAGGAAGGGTAATTCCCATAAAGATAAAAGCTCTCTCGTCAAACTAAATAGGCAACTAAAAGGGCTAATTAGTTCAATCAAAGCCAACTTTGAGGTTAAGATAGTTATCCAGGTGAAAGATAACCATAAGGCCTTCTACAGCTATGTCAGAAACCTCAGGGGCAGTGCATAGCAATGTGCTGAACTGGTGATTACTGGTGCCACATTCACAGAGCCTGGTGATATAGCAAATCTGTTAGTGGACAAATTTGGTTCCAATTTTCCCCTCCTCACCCTCAACAATCCCCCAAAAAACACCCTCAGACATAAGCCCTCATTTTTTTAACTGTAGTCTTAAAATAGACCTTGTGCCATGTAACTTGAGGACTGCGACGGTTATCCCCCTTCATAAGGGAGGACCTCCAACAGATCCTGGAAACTACAGGCCCATTAGTCTGACAAGTTTTATTTGCAAAGCCATGGAAACAATTATCATGGAAATTATCAGCAAGGACATAGGAGACCTCTAGACATTGGATCCATCCCAGTTTGGCTTTGTCAAAGGAAGGTCATGCTTACTTAATTTGGTGAATTTCTTTGAAAAGGTCAATAAGGAAATGGATGATTGGAAAATGACGTATACTGCCTACCTAGATCTGGCTGTAGCATTTGATACAATACCCCACTCAGGCATTATCAACAAACTTATGGAACTAGGTTTAATCCCCTTTATAACAACTGGATTGTTAGCTGGCTCACTGACAGGACCCAGGAGGTTAGAATCAGTGAGGCCACCTCCATGAAGAGGTTGGTCACCAGTGAAGTCCCCCAATGCTCTGTGCTTTGGCATCTATTTCTTGGATGTCAAAGCTAATGTCAAAGGCCTCTAGCTAACCAAGTTTACAGATGACTGCAAACTGGGAGCAGTAAGTGAATCTCCCCAAGATGAGAACACCCTTCAACAAAGTCTAACACAGACACACTTTTGGCGCCAAAGTTAAGGCTTAAAACTCAGTACCAAGAAATGAATTATAGCACCTTTTGGGAAGTTTGTTACCTGGGTAACTTCTTCTTCTTTCGGCTTTTGCCGGTTAGGGGTCACCACAGCAGATCATCTGTCTGCTCATAACTATGTTATCAATAAAACACCCTATAAAATTGATTTACTAGTCACGGATTTGGGAACTCATGTAGATATTAACTTAGCCTTCAGCCAATATATGTCCAAAGTAGTAAGAAACTCTTTCTGTACTGCTTAACCTATAAGCAACAGCATGTCATCTAGATCCAGAGAAGTCATCATACCACTGTACACAGCTTTCATCTGACCCATCATAGAGTATAATGGCCCCTTTGGTATTTTCCTGGTCAGACATATGCAGCTACTAGAACATCCACAAAGGTTCCTGACAAAAAGAATACAGGGAGTAACACAATGTCCTATGCTGACTGACTCAAAGCCCTGTCGCTTTACTCTGTATCATACATATTTCTGAGAGGTGATTTTTGCCTGGTGTACTAGGCATTCCTGAATCCTGTTTTGATGAACCTTCTGCACATCCATAAAAACAAACAGTATCAGAACTACAAGATTAAAATACCTAAATTTTGCTTGTGACTTAAATAGGACGTTGGAGAGACAGATATGTTTCTCAGAGAATTTCTATTCTCTGGAAAAGGCTCCCCATCCATATGAAGCAGAGTTCCTCCCTATCCCTATTTAAGTGCCACTTGGACCAAATGATGGGTAATCAGAAATTCACCCCTGGTCTGGCGGCTATGTCTCTGATGGACAGAGGCAAGTCAGTAAATCATCCCCTATATAAATCAAATTTGTGTGTCACATTTGGGTTGCACGGCTAGGCTTTGTAAGTACCCTACTTGTTAGCCTAAGGTATCAACAGGTTGTGGTCAGGAATGTAGTTAGGGAATTCCGTTTTGTATTCGCAATACCATACTGTTGTCTCCACCCATTCCATTCACATATTTAAAATACATATGCATATTTCCACATTTTGGTACTACAAAGTATATAAATGCATGCATTATTTTGTTGTTTTTCTATATAAATATATTGAAAGATGTTTTTAGTTAAGTAATCATATCTCTATAAGTAGAATACAGTACAGTTTAAAGAATGGCTAGGAAAATGAAACTGCTGTTTCCAAAGAATATTCATTGAATGCTACAATATCAAAAATGTGTCACCAGAGTAAATCTAAACTTAAGCTTTGCCCAGGTTAGTTATTGTTACCTCAAGCATTACACAATATATTGATATAACTCCATTTGTCTGGTACTATTGCTGATTCTTCAATGTCAGAATAATTTGACAAATGGATATTCAGTAAATAGTTTTTTGGAAATGGCAGTTATAAAATGAAACACTGATCAGTTATGTTATTTATAAAGTATATGTTTAATATATATATATATATATATATATATATATATATATATATATATATATATATAACAAATGTATATATGCAATGTGTGTGTGTGTGTGTGTATATATATATATATATATATATGTGTGTGTGTGTGTGTATATGTAATATACTTCAGTACATCCTTGACTGAAGTTGGAGTTGTGTATAAATCTCAGAATTGCACATGGACTTCTACTCATTGTCACCTTGGCAGACTAGAAAGATGTCCTTGCTGGGACAGACAATGAGCATTTATGTAGGTCACTGCCCATGTAGCATGGCAGAAGTGGCAATTTCATGTTACACCCCTCTATACTCTGAGTGAGCTCATGGCTCAAACATTTTTAGAGCCAGCACTAACATCAGTTGGCAGTGTGGATTTTCAGTCTCAGTTCTTACCACTCGATACAGGCTCTTATCTTGTTTTCTGAGCTAGAATGACTGACTGACTCATGTTTACACATCTAATCTTAACTGCCACTGTAAAGCCTTGCTTGTATTTGTTTTAGTCTACAAATCCCCTCTTCTTCTTTTTGTTATAAACTGTTTGATAACTGTGTTAAAACACTTTGTTGTCTTACTTTTATGTTTTACACATATACTGTATAGCAACACAAGTAATAATCCCTGATTTAGGTAAGTGGACTGTACACACAATAGCTGTTTATGATTTTCATTGAAGCAAAAATTTGCATGACATAAAAACAAACAAAACTATCTAAGATGACTGTTCTTTCATTTATACACATGCTGTTCTGACATCTGACATGTCTTAGGACATCACTATTGAAGCAAATTATTTGAAAACAACATAACCGAGTCCAGGTAGTCAAAATAGCAAAATAAATAAATAAAAGAATTGTTAAGAGACATAGCTATCAAATATTCACACAAAACAAACTACACATAATTATCTATACTATTTCTTATGAGATGGTAAAGCCAAGAAAACCACACCTACTTCATAACCCTTATCCCAAACCTGTTTATTTTATTTATTGATTAGCTTATTGACATTTGATTACCGGGAAAGTCCATCTGAGTAGCTGCTCATTTTCAGTGGAGGCTGTGGAGAAAAAACTCCAAAATATTACAAAAACATTTTAAGAACAATAGTTTTACAATCATAAAAAAAATACAAAAAAATTACAGTTTTTAAAATTATATCAAATTAGATATATGAAATCATTGGTTAAGAACAGATACAACTTACATGAAAATTATTTAATATTTAGAAAAATTTTAGCCACTTTTTGGAGAAATTACAGGTAAGCTAGTATAATACAAACTGGAACTGCGATATGAAGTGAGAGAAAAAAACAGGGTTATGGCATATTTAGTAAGAGAGTCGGGGAGAGAAATAGATTAAAGTAAGGAAGTGAGTGAAGAAGGGAGAGGATTGGAGGTGTAAAGTATGAATTCCATACTTAGGGATATAGTTTATCCTGGTGTTGTGCAAGAAAAGAGACGCACTTTGGATAGAAAGTCTTTCAGAATGTTTTTAAAGGACTGGAGGGAAGGTTTGACCTGATGGATACAGGTAAGGAGTTCTTAGCTTTAGCAATATGGTATGAATGCAGACCATTACATCAGATTTCCTAGGTTTGTGGACAGATGAGTTTTTGATCATTGGGTCATAATGACTGACTGGGAACATAGTTGTGTAGAATAATATTTAGTGCTGGGCAGGCAGATGGCTACTATCCCAAACTCTAGCTCTGACTCTAACCTGAGACCTAAACCTACCCTACAATTAACCATAACTGTAACCCTGAACCTGGCCCTAACTTTAAAGCTAACACTACCTCCAGCAGTAACCAATTCAAACTCTAAGGTCACTGATGTATACAACTACTACAACAGCTGCTTTTAGCCAAATGACATTCTATTCAGTGAAACATTCACACAAATAAAATTCATTCAAAATGACTCAGACATGCTCTTATGTATGTGTAATTTCTATTAAATGGTCAACAAAATCTACTGAAATAAAATCTGCCTTAGTCACATTGGAACTTATTAAAGCTTGCTAGCAGCAATGCCTACAGGACAGTATAGGAAACATATATATGTGCATGTGGGGGGAGGGTATGTGGCTATTTTTGGAGGAAAATAATCTTGTTTTACTCCCTACAAAGAAGTTTAAGACACAAATATGTGATAGAAGTACGTGCCTGTGTTGGGAGGGCATTAGCCAGTTAATATTCAATATTTCTAAACAGGGTAAAAGTCAAAGTCTGTTCATTTAACTGGGTGTGGCTGTCATATTGTACAAAGAGGGATCATAATGCCAGCTTAGGTAGCTTAAAGGAATAAAGCCTTGGGTGCCTGACAGAGCTGGTCAGGGAGGATGTGAGTGAGTGGCCATTGCTGGCTCAATCATCTTAAGGGGGATAAATGCAGAACTGATTCATCACTTGAGTAACACCTACTGAGTCACTAGATGTTGCACCCATGGGCCACAAGTCTGTGAACACATGCTGCCCCATGCATTCACATGTAGCTGTGGAGCTCAAAAGAGCCACTACAATGGAGGGGGTGCTTAATAGGGAAGGTAAGTTACTTTGCAGGGCTTAGCTCTCAACTGTCTAGATTTTTGCTTCATATTTTTAGACTTTTCCTCATAGAATTTGTGGTTTTCTGGCAAACCATTGGGGATTGAAGTCACTAAATAATGACAGACATTTGAGTTTCAGACTTCATATCCTTCTGAAAATGCATGTTAACACAAAACCTTTTATTCCAACAACTTTCTAAGTTTAATAAAGCAATCTGTCCCTATTTGGGGGCTTTTGTGTCTGCATTATTTTTGGCTTTGTCCATATTTCTTGTGCTAAAACATTGAGAGATATGCTGCAGGACCAACTAGCTGGCCCATGGCCTACCACCCAACTCTCACTGTGGAGAAGCAAATGGTTTGTAGCACTCTTCCCCATCCTGGGGATGCTCAGTTTATTTATTTCTTTATATTTGTTTACCAGGGTAGTGCACTGATCAGTACTGATCAAGTTTAGGCTCAGCGAATTTCAGTTCTCACCCTATCCCCCCATGGAACAAAAGGACCATTTTAGGAGGAGACAAAGGAACCATCTGGCCAGTCTTGCCAAGTAAAAGAAAAAAAAAACGGACCATAATATTTTATTAATATATGCTCTGTTTTGATAACATAAAGCAAGGTTTATAAATATTATATACCAGATAGATGAACCTATTTTGTTAGCTAGGTTTTTTTTTTGTTTTTTGTTTGTACACATTCATTCGCATGTAATTATTCCAGGTAAACTTGAAACACAAATAATTATTTAGTAATCAACACTTCCTAATAGTTTACAAGATGCCTCCAGTTACACCCATCCCTGCAGATTGCTGTTTATCTACTGTGAACCTTACTCCTCCCTGCCACTGCTGTAATTATGCTCCTTGGATGTATACTGTTCTTTCTTGAAACCTTTAACTTCTGTTGCCTTTGTTGCTTTCATTGACATTGTTTTGTGGAGTATGCCATTATTTCAGAAAAATAAAATTGCTTCATTCATAAAGCTCTCCCCCTGCTTATACACACAAAGAAACACCTACAGGGATGCAAAATACTCTACATCAGTTCTTATCATCTTTTCTTCTGTAATTGTGGGTATCCATCCATCTATCCATCCATTTTTCAATACCTTATCAAATTCAGGGTCATTGAGACAAAGCCTGCTTCTGCCATCAGTGTGTATATCCAAGAAAAATCCTGGTTGGGATGCCATTTCACAAACACATACACCTAGGGGCAAATTGAGCATATCCTTTTCACATATTCACATAACTTTGGAAAGTGGTAGGAAAATTAAGCATTTCATTTTTAAACCAACATCTTTATTAAATTATTACATATGATATAGGCACTCTTACATTTATATAAATGAAACGCAAACAAAATGTCACCACTTTAGTTGCAAACATTATACATCACCGACACCTTTAACATCACTCGACCGTGGGGAGGACATGCAGACTCCACACAGAAGGCACTCCAGCCAAGAATCGAACGGGAGAACCTCTTGCTGTGAGGCGACAATGCAAACTGCTGCACCACTGCAGACTCAGCATGGCTTTCCTATGTCTAGACAATTCTGATTCTGTACCTTAAAAAAATCATCTCCCCAGTCGATCCAGTCGGCTTACCCAGCATCTCTGACAGAGCAGTCTGCAGGGAATCTCTAAATTCTGCCAGCTCATTACACTCTCAAAGAATATGTTCCTAGCCACCTTTTTCATGCCCATCACACCTCCATTTGCTGTCCACCTGAGGAAAACTTCTTTGGAGTCTATGTGGGGTGTAAAAATACCTGTGTAAACCTTCCAGGCAAAGATTCTAAATCTTCTAAACTTTGTTGCATATTTGGGAGATATACATATATCCCCCCACTGTCTCTTTGTGAATTGCTTATCCAGACTCTCTTCCCAATCATTTCTAAGCTCCTCTGATTGATTCTTATAATTATCATGCAATATTGTACATGCTTTACTAATTGTTCCTTTTTTAAATGGCAGCTTCTGTTCTAGAGTCTATTAAAAACTCTACCAGTGCTGGTCTTTTATTTAGGACCCCCTATTTTTTTCTCTTTGCCTATACTCTGATATTATTCCTTGACAGGGAAAGCAATCTCTAACCTGCAGTCCAAATAAATTCTTGGCCTCTTCCCATTCCTTTCCCTTTTCCTTTATATTTACCTAGGTTCCTTTGCCAGTTTTCTCCAATAAATTCCAGCCCTCTCTTGCCTATTATCTGGATCCCTAACCACAGTCATCCCTATCAGCAGAATCTCTTTTCTCGATTCTCGTGCTGGTTTATTTCTTAGAATACTACCTACTATTTTATGAATATAATACTCTGTAGGTTTTCTGCTCTTCTCATTAAGAGTTTGCATTCAAAATCTCAATCTCTCCTTATTTCTTGAGCTTCCTTCCTGTATCATCATCATTCCTTTCCACTTTGAATTATAGTTCTCTGCTTGTGCTATGTATAAGAGCCTTAACTGGGTTGCTCTAAAATACCCTCTTAATTTGGGTAATCCTAGTCCGTCTTGTTCTACTGGAAGAATCAGCTTATCCCACCTGACTCCTGCCATCTTCCCCATCCAGATAAAGTCCTTCAACTCTTTTTTCATTGCTATCCACAGCTTCTCCTCTGGTTGATAAAAATATACCTGACGTGTATAAGACCAAAGGGACTAAAAACATTTTAATGGCTTGTATCTTAGTATCCATATCCATATAACAAAGCTTCCAGTTTCTCAGTTTTTGTATTATCTTCTGTTTAGTCTCTTCCCACATATCCTTAGCTGCCACAACAGAGTAATTTCTAATCCATACCCCTAAATACTTCATTTTATCATGTCCCCATAAATATGGATATTGTTGGACCAATTCATGTGCGGGTACATAGTTTACCACTATTGGCTTCATTTTAGCTTCATTAATTTTGTATCTCAAGAAGATTTGAAACCATCTTAAAATGTTCCACAACACTAATATCCCTTTCTAGTTTTGTCATGTATAAAATAATATCATCTGCAAATAGAGTCAGCTTTTCCTGACTACCATACGAATTATATCCTTGAATTTCTGAGTCCCTTCTTTTCTTTGCTAATGATTCTAAATATAATGCAAACAAAGGTGAAGCAGACAACCCTGCGAGGTTACTCTTCTCAAGCAGAAGTTATTAGAGAGGACCCCACCCACTTTAATTTTCACCTCTGATCCCTCATATATACTTCTAATCAACCTTATAATTGTATCAGGGAAAGCAAATGCTTCCATTGCCCTGCTCATGAAGTCCCAGTCTACTCTGTCAAATGATTTCTCTGCGTCAAGACCCACCAATAAAAGTGGTATTTTCTTACATTCTGCTTCCCTCTGGATCATCAGTGTTCTGTTAATATTGTCAAATGTTTGCCTCCCCTCCACAAAACCACACTGATCCATATCTATCAATTTTGGTATAATTTTTGCCATTCTTTTAGCCATTATAGACATAAACACTTTATAATCATGGTTTAGCATTAAAATGGGCCTGTATGAAGCTGGATCTGATGGATCTTTATCCTCTTTAGGTATTACCATTACCACTGCCTCTTCCAGGATGCTGGTACTTCTCCTTCTCTTAAAAATACTGTTAAACAAAACCTTCCAGATCTTTTATCAGTTTTTCCCTCCAAGCTTCCAGACTTCTACAGGAATACCATCTACTCCTGGGAACTTTCCTCTACATTGGTTATACATAGGATAGGAAGAGATGAGATAAAATAGCTAAGTGTTAATAACTGAGCCTCATCTACTTCTAACCTTGGCATATTTAATTCTTCCATAAACATTTCCATTTGTACCTTTTCTTGATTTCCATATTTCTCTGCTTTATGCAAACTTTTGTAAAATTTCAGAAATATTTCTAATACTTCTACAGGATTTCTTATTATCTTTCTTGTTATAGGCTCCCTAAGCTTGTTGACAGCCCTTTCCACTTTATGTTGCCTGAGTCATTGTGCTAAAAGTTTTTGTGCTCAATCTAGAGTTATCAAAAAACAGTTGCCCAACAGCAATCTTTCTACACTCGTGCATATTATTGAGGTAATCCCTTAATTTCTGTTTAGCATTCTGCAGTTGCTCCTTTCCTTGTTCTGAGAGATTCTCCCTATTTTGCAAGACTTTAACATTCGTCAGTCCCTCTAAATAATTTTTGTATTTTTAAACCATATCTCCCTTTCTTTTATTTCCACCCTATTGTTAAACTTTCCTTTAATTTTATCACACTCCCTAGCTATATTTTCAGAAGAAAATTATATATTCTCTAGTAGCTCCTGAATTAATTCCAAAACCCATTCCTTAAATTCCTTTCTTTTCAACTGATAGGTGGGAAAACGCCGCTATATCATTTTTATTTCATTATCTTGCATGTTTTAGTTATTAGTGGAGCATGATCTGAAATAGTTATTGGGTCCATTTCAAGACCTTCAATTAAGTGCACATATTTCTGTGAGATATAAAATCTAGTCTAGCCCAGTTTTTGTGTCTTGGTGAATAATATATAAATTGTCTCCGAACTCCTAGTACTGAAATCACATCTTCCATGCCAAACATTTTCATAGGTCCATAGGTTGGTACTAGGCTATCAGCCCTAGGGCCTATACAAGCCTAGCCATAACAATTCCCTGGCTATTTCTTCCCACATTATTTACTTTCCTGGACCCCTGTCTAGCAGGGCGACTGACGTGATCCCTGGGGTGAATTTCCTTTCTCCCATCCAATCGTCAAGGTTCCTCTTGAAGAGGTCCAAAGAGACACTCTGCTTGACATGTATGGGCAATCTATTCCAGAGTCTGGGGAGTCTCTGGGTCAGGAACCTATCCCTCCAGCATGTTTTGTTTATTGTGATGACAAGGTTTAGATCCCTGGAGTGTGTAGCTCTGAGGGATTGGGATTTCTTTAAGTGTAGCATGTCCAACAGCTCTGGGTTTGACATGGCCTTGTATGTTAAGCAGAGATCGCCTCTGAGTAGACGATATGCGACAGAGTATAGCTGCAGTTTTTTAAGGCGGTCAGCATAGGGCATCTGCTTTAGGCCTGTGATTCTTTTAGTGAGGTATTTCTGAGGCCTTTCCAGTTGTTGCAGATGTCTTGAGAGGTACATACCAAATGGGGCGTTGTATTCTATAATGGGTCTAATGAGGGATGAGTACAATGGGACAATGACCTCCTTTTTTCTGGATGAAAAGCCCTTCGTGATGAGGTGTGCCACATAGAAGGATTTCCTGACTGTTGTGGCGATGTGGTTATCGAAGGTGAGACCACTGTCCACCTGTGTCCCTAAGTCTCTTATCACACTTTCTGTGTTTAGTGTACTGCCGCCTATATGGTAATTCATGGATACATGTTTTTCCCCACAGGGGATAACAATACATTTCTTGGCATTGAGCTTGAGCCCATGGCTCTGGCACCAAGCATCTGTTTCTGTAAGGCCCTTTTGTAGAGTATCCACATCATTTGGGGATTCAATAATGGCTCCCAGTTTGCAGTCATCTGCATACTTTGTTAGCCAGAGTCCCTTAGTGTTGACCTGTACTTCAGAGAAGTAGATGCCAAACAAGAGCGGCCCCAGGACTGAACCCTGAGGTACTCCACTTGTCACTTGTCTGGAGCCAGCTACTTTTACATTGTGGGTTCTATCAGTAAGCCATTTAGCAACCCATTGGGTGACATAGGGATTAATGGCCAACTTAGTAAGTTTATCTATGATTCCAGAGTGGGGGATGGTGTCAAAGGCCTTGGCAAGGTCTAGATAGGCTGTGTGGACCACCTTACCCTTGTCCATGGCTCTGGAGACTGATTCAAAGAAGTCAATCAGGTTCAGGAGACAAGATCGGCCCTTCACAAACCCAAACTGGGTGGGGTCCAGTGTTTGAAGGTTGCCAATGTCTTTGTTTATAAGTTCCATGATAATACGCTCCATGGCCTTGCAGATAAGGCTTGTCAGACTGATGGGACGGTAGTTTCCGGGATCCAAGGTGGATCCCCCCTTGTGGATTGGGATAACTGTAGCTCTGCACCACTCAGTGGGCATGAAACCTGAGGTGAGGCTATGATTAAACATGACACTTAGGTGAGGTGCCAGTTCATATTGTAGTTCATGTAGTACACAGCCCGTGATGTCATCTGGTCCCATGGATGCTGTATTCTTGGCTTTAGAGAGTGCGTTTTGTACCTGTGTGGCCGTTATTACTGGAATTTGGCAATCTTCCGGTATTGGGATGGGCCATTTAGGGGGTGAGGGGGGGGGTGAAGTTGGCACTGAATCGATCTGCCAGGATGTTGGCAATATCCTTTGGATCAGTATATTTAATGCCATTCTGTTTTAGCTCAGAGCAGATCTGTGCATTGCCATTTAGATTCTTGACATAGTTATAGAATGCTTTGTGGTTGTCTTTGGAATCTTTGGCAATTTTATTTTCGTAATTAGCTTTGGAGGATTTTATGAGGCATCTCAGTTTCTTACTGAGGCTTACTTATTTTCATAAATTTCTTCAAAAATCTACCCCCCTTTGTTATATTTTCCCTTCTACCCCCCATACACATCTTCACTGTTGCAAACCAAATTCCAAATTCTGTTCTCCACTTACAAGTAATATTCCTTGCTGAAAGCTGATTATTTCTCCCAGAATTTTCTTAAGCTCCATTATATCAGTTTTAGGTAGAATGTAAATACATGCCAGTGTAATCCTCCTCCCTAGCCAGTAGCCCCTTAACACTATGTACCTTCTATTATTATCTTTTATTATCTTTTTTCCTCTTCTATCACTATTGGAGATCATCTTGGAATTAATATAAGTACTCCTCTTTTCCTTTGCCCACCCCAGATATTCCACTAAATAACCATCCTGAAATCCTTTCTTTATCAAATTCACATGTTCATTTCTTTCCAGGTGTGTCTCCTGTAGCATAGCTATTTGCACTCTACATTTTTTTAAATACAGTTCACTACTCTTTCTTTTTTATAATTATCTGTAAGACCATTCAGATTGAAAGACATTACAGAAAGCATAATTTTCTTGTATAGTTATTACCACCTTTTATGTATAACTGCTTTTTTGTTAAATGTCAAATTCTAACTTTACATGTATGTTTCTTGTCATATCTATTTGAGGCTATGCCACATCTTACATAACTTTTTTTTTTGAAAGCCCTCAGGCAGAACAAACCACCTCCCACCCCCCCTAAAACCTGTTAACTTGATAACACACACACACACAACTATGTACATCTTCAAATATTGACATTTTTGCTTCGTAATAAGAACAAAAGTTCTAAGTTGATAGCTACATAGACAGGCTAGAGTTAACCAAAAAGAAATGTTGGTCATGCTAAGATGCATGGTACAGCCTGTACTATTAGTATGTGTTATTTGATTTTGTCTATCTTTATAGCTCTCCCAGGTGACAAAACATTTGAATGCTTTTGGTAAATTCTTTCACCAAGCCATTTCTCTTTATCAAATTGTCTTCTAGTGACATCCAAATCAGACACAAAACTAATAAGAGTACATTGTTTACCAGAAAAAAAGCCTTATAATATTCAATATTCTTTTTCATTTACATGATTTGTAATGAACCTGTTACTGGATAACGCTTAGGGTCTTAACCCAGTGGTTTCCATATGCAAGCATGGGAAAAAGCACACTGATTTTTCTTTTATCATACTCTCTTAACCAGACCCTTCCTCACTCCCCATCTCTTCCTCTTTTTTTTTTTCATTGCAGTGCCCACATTTCTTAGAACTGAACAAGGAAAAAAAGAGAAGGAGAAAAAGGAAAAAATACACTTGTTTATATTAGTATTCCCATTGCATTTTAAAAAACTGAGAAAACTTTACTTCAAGACTAACTGGTTTTGTAATATCGTTAAAGCTCTCACAGCTGAGAAAACCCCTGATGGTTTTCAGAGAACATTATGTCCTGTCCAATTTCTCTTTTCTTTTTTCTTTTCCCTCAGCCAATCCCCTTTCACCAGACTGTCTCCAGTTTCTCTTTATCAGATTGTCTCCATGGAGACATGAAAACCAAGTGCAAAATTGCTACTTAGTATACATGCATTTACTAGAAAAAAAGCCTCATAATATTCAATATTCTTTTTTTATTTACTTGCTCTCTCTTAAAACTAATCTAAGGTCCTGAATCCAGTCATTTCCCCATGCAAGAATGAAAAAAAAACACATTAATTTTAACCTTGTCATGCCTTTTTAACCAGGCTCCTTTTTCTTTAATCATTGCATTGCCTATATTTCCTCAAAACTGTACAAGAACAAAGACAGAAGGGGGGAGAAAAGAAAAACATCAACACGTTTACAATCCCCATTACACTTAAAAATAGCATGCAAAGAAAACCATGCACCACAAATATGGTACTATTAAGAAAATAAAGTGTTTTCTTTACTCACAGTTAGCTTCCTCCCCTCTCTTCCCCTACTCATAGAATTTTTCTGAACATTAACGAGACAAAGTAGGGTATATACTTATGAGCCCCCACAAATCCAACAAATTTTGAAAAAGTCTAATATTTCCAGATTTTCTTGTTCTGAAGGGATAGATTCCTGTCACAGAGACTCCCCATGCTTTGGAACAAAATTCCAAATTACATCATGCAGAGCCCCTCACTAACACTCTTCAAGAGAAACCTTGACGAGTTTATGGGTAACAGAAAATACACCCCTGGGATCACTTCATTGGCTCTGCTTGACAGAGGATCAGTTAATTAATCAATGGGGTGGCAAAAGCCGACACATTCTGGCTAGGCTTGTAAATGCCCTCTGGCAGATAGGTTCATCTATGTCATATTTTACAAATATACTTATTGCAGTGTAATCCCACATTAAGTAACTGGTTTTATTACTGTTCTTCTCCATCGCCCAAATCCTGTCTCTGCTTCATTTCCAATGTACTCTTGATTCTTCTAGTCAACTGTTGTGCTCCCTTCCTTCTCTCCAACATTTTCTGTTGAAATACTGGAAAAGGTTTCACAGCTACACTCTCTCTGTGGTCTTTATTACCAGAGGAACAAGAAGCAGAATCTCCTGTTTAGCAGCTCACTTTTTGTTGGACAAACTTTTGTATTTCCTCCTTAGCATGCACTTCATTAAAAAATGATTTTGTCCTTCCAGGGAAGAATAACTTAAAGACAGCAGGATACAGCAGTTTGAATCTTACAGCTATATCTTGACATTCTCTTAATAGTGGAATGAATGTACTTCTCTTTTGCCTGGTGTACAATGAGTAATCATTCTCCACAAACACTCTGCTGTCTCCTACTTTTAGTATTTTGTCCTTCTGCCACAGTTTTATCAGAATCATCTCATTCTGCTGGTTGGATTGCATCTTTACTATTAAAGGTCTAAGTTGCTTTCTTATAGCTAGCTTTGGAGCATACACACAATGTGCCCTTTCAACTAACAACTCCTGCTGTGGAATACCACCAGTTGCTTATTTGTGCTTTCATAAAATTAATGCAGTCTGTTCCTTCTAGCTTTGGATAGGCAACAACAGCTTGAACTAGAAAATAGCAGTACAACACAGAAACAGCAAACCAGGATCCAAAAAAGCCACGTTTATTCACTGAACACTCTAGCGCCTCGGCCACTGTAAGCCTTCAAGTAGTAAAATACCAGTAACAAAACACAGTTTATATAATCACACAAATCAATCAATAAAACAATTATTCAATTAAACAATTCAATTGAAACTATTTTTATTTTAAAATTTGGTACTTTACTGCCTAGAGGTTTAAATACAGAATGCTGTTGGAAAAATGTGATCTAACTAATAGGCATTGATTAATTTTATCATTCAATTGAATAATTGTTTTATTGATTGATTTGTGTGATTATATAAACTGTGTTTTGTTACTGGTATTTTACTCCTTGAAGGCTTACAGTGGCCGAGGCGCTAGAGTGTTCAGTGAATAAACGTGGCTTTTTTGGATCCTGGTTTGCTGTTTCTGTGTTGTACTGCTATTTTCTAGTTCAAGCTGTTGTTGCCTATCCATGGCCAGTGATCCAGCCTTAAATGTACCAAGAATCTTTAGAGAAGACAATGTCGGTTCTTCTCAACGAACATTAGATGGGTTTTTCAACACTAACCCAGACCGGAATTATGATCGTGCAGAGAGATCAGCAGGTACTGAAAATACAATGGATATTCCAGTATGGGAGCGCTTCCTCACTGAAACCAGAAGCAAACATCTGAATAACCCTTTCGCGAATATTGGTAAGTGCTCCATGGATGTTCCTATTGAAGTTAAATCTACTATTTCAAAATTGACTAATTTAATGAATAAAGAAACAGCGACGTATTATAATGTGAACAGTCTATCTAGATATCTTGAATTAGATATCATTCCCAGAGGGCTCAGAGCAATCAAATTCCCATCAGAACCTTTTAATTCAGCTTGTCAGCTTGATAAATCTTTTCAGACGAGATGGGAATGTGCAGCCCATCAGTGCTCGAGGGAATGGATGAAAATCCAAATAGAACGAGATAATATCAAACTTGTGAACCTTAAAAAGGACATTAATTCAGTTTGCAATAGTTTGGTGACTGTGTTAGACAAGAACAGGCTTGATTCCTGTCTTAGAGACATTCAGGACAAAGTTAATGTTTTAGAAAAGAAAATAATCGATCAAAAGATGTATAAGATACAAAGGGATTTGAGAGACTTTGATAAGGGTAATGTATACATATATCAAGCCAATGAACATTCTTGTTTACCGGCTCAGTTATCCAATCAAATGAATGAGATTGGACAGAGACGTGACAGTACCTCCAGTGCGATTACACCAAATCAGACAGTGGATAAACCTATGCAGGTAATAGAGGCCAATGAGTATCCGAGTTTACCATCTCCAGCGAACTGCCATTTTTTTCCAGAACAGTTTCGGAATGCAGGCAATTATGGTCAGCAACGTAAACGAGGTTTTGGCGAGCAGGAATACTACAGAAATGGGCCCCAACGACCATGGAGAGATAATAAGAGAACAAGATGGTATTAAATTTGAACTATTAACTGATAATGTGGTCAATTTATCGGGTTGTAATGTTTTGGAACACTTAGTTTCTGTTTTAAATCATGGTTTGAAGTTTGTGCCTACAGTACTTCCAAAAATATATGAGTGTAAAATTGAATTCTATAGTTTCATTAGGAAACTACATTTATGGTATTATTTTAATGTTTTGGTACCTAAAAACAGTGTTGTGAACAACTTTTATGATATAGAGTGTGGTGATTCAGATACAGATGAATCATTTGTGTCTTGTGATAGTGAAGTTTATGAACAACGATATATAGACACAACAGATATTAAAGTAGATAGCACATTTATGCCCCCATGTTGCCATGATGGCATTAAAAAATTATACGCAATGTTAGATTTTGAAAGAGAATTTGAGTTACAACACTTCAATAGGAACTTAGTTGAATATAACTTGTCTAAAATGGAATGGTATGAGTTAAGAAATTTTTCGAAACAAACAGAGCTGGTTATAAAGCCTTCGGATAAGGGCAACAAAATTGTAATCATGCACTATACGCAGTATTTAGAAATGTGTTGGGATTTGTTAGGGGATGAAACAGTTTATAGTGTAGTTCATCAAGATGTAATTGAACAGGCAAAAATTAAGTATATTAACTTAATTCAAAGGGGTCTATGTTTAGGCTATTGGACTGAATATGATGTAAAGAAAAAATTTTGTTTAACAGATACTAGTCCTGCATATTTTTACTGTCTCCCCAAATTACACAAGAGTTTAGACAAACCACCAGGCAGACCCATTGTGTCTGCTAAGAAATATTTTTTACATAATCTAGGTGTTGTGTTACATAAAGTACTACTAAAAGAAGCTGTTGGTCTTCCTTCTTATATTAAAGACTCTTTTGATTTTTTAGATAAAATAAAATCAGTTATTTGGAACAAGAATATGTTTTGGATCACTTTAGATGTCAAGAGTCTTTATACGAATATCCAACATAAATTTGGCGTAGAAGCTTTGTTTAATAGTATGGGAGACTTGCCATTTACACATTACATACTTGACCTTGTACAATTCTGTTTAGAAAATAATTATTTTTATTTTGAGAATTTAATGTTTCAACAGAAACAGGGAACAGCCATGGGTGCCCCATTCGCTCCGATGTACGCAAATATATTCATGGGTTTGGTGGAAAAAGAATGTATCTATAGTAATAGATTTGTACAAAAATATGTGAAAATGTATTATAGATACATAGACGATCTGATATTTTTGTGCGAAGGGGGAAATGACCATATACAGAATTTTGTAACAGAAATTCAAAGAAATAGATTTAATATTAGTTTTGACGGGATACAACGGGGCCAGTCAGTGAATTTTTTAGATATTAACTTACACGGCATTGAAGGTTCACCAATATTAACGAGTCTACATAGGAAATTTGGTGAACCACATGATTTTTTGCAAGCTAACAGTTGTCATCCTGCACATATTATTAAAGCATTGCCATATGGGGAATTCTTAAGAATTTCAAGATTATGTAGTAATGATGAGGTGTTCTTTAAGGAAATTCAGGCAACTAAAAATATGTTTCTGAGAATAAAATATGATGATGAATTAGTGGAGGCTGATATAGAAAAAGTTGTAAATATAAGATATGAAAGATATAATAATAAGAAGAATGTAAGCAGGTATATAGTAAATAGAGAAAGTAATTTGGTAGATAATATATTTCTAGTGTTCACGTATAATGTATGCAGTGATATAATAAAATCTAAGATATCACATTTTTGGGAGTTTTTAGATAATTTTGATGAATTAAGAAATTTAAGAATGAAGAAATTAATTTTTTCTTATAAAAAGGTAAAAGTATCAAAGATATGGTTGTACGTACAAAATTTTTTAGACCAGAGGATAAAATATCATTTCAACCATGTAATTTAGGGACATTCCCATGTGGTAAATGTCAGGCTTGCCCATTTATATATAGAGTTTTTTTTAAATATTAATAATACACATTTTTGATCAGATGGTTTATATAATTGTAGGACAAACAGGGTGGTTTATGCCATTACATGTGGATGTAAAAAGTTTTACATTGGGCAAACTAAAAGAATGTTTAAAATTAGGCTTTTAGAACACTTGAGGGACATACGTAATAAAAAAATAGAGAGCCCTTTGGCTCAACATTTTTGTGAATTTCATAATGGTAGTAGTGATAGTTTAAAAGCTACCATTTTACAACAGGTAGCAAAATTGGAGTCTGATGACTTAGTGGTGGGTAAATTACTTTTAAAAAAGGAAACTATTTTTATTTTAAAATTTGATACTTTACTGCCTAGAGGTTTAAATACAGAATGCTGTTGGAAAAATGTGATCTAACTAATAGGCATTGATTAATTTTATCATTCAATTGAATAATTGTTTTATTGATTGATTTGTGTGATTATATAAACTGTGTTTTGTTACTGGTATTTTACTCCTTGAAGGCTTACAGTGGCCGAGGCGCTAGAGTGTTCAGTGAATAAACGTGGCTTTTTTGGATCCTGGTTTGCTGTTTCTGTGTTGTACTGCTGTTCCTTCTAGCTTCTCTGGTATAGCTGAAAATCTCAGGTTTTCCCTACATGCTCTGTCCTCTAATTCTATTATGTTTTGAAATATATCTTCCAGAGCAGTCTTATATTCAGCCAGTCTTTTCTTCATTTCAGCCTCTGATTTTTGCATCTTTATCATTTCATCTGAATATCTGTTTAAAGCTTCTTCTATTTTTTCATCCTTTTGTTGTTTGTGTTGATATACTCCATCAGTATTTTGTTTATTTTAACAAGGTCTGTATGTATTTGTCTTGTATCTTCCTGTAGGCTATGGGCAGTCATGTCTGTGGGTTGCATTGATTTTTGCTGAACAGCTGCAGAACTTTCCCTAGTCAGTGTTTCTTCCTCACTTTTTGTAGCTGATTTTTTTCCAGGTCTTTTGTATTTCTTTATTCCTGGCATCCAGGCAGTGCACGTACTAGTCATTTACTGAAATTTACCCATAAACACAGGTCTACTGGCCTTCTCTGCTGAGATTCTGTTTTCACGCTGGGAGAGCTAGAAACAAGCTGTTTCTCAATGTGCAGCCATCTTGGAAGTCCTCCAGGAAAATTAAGTTTCTGACAAAAAATTCACAGAAATATAGACAGGACATGCAAACTCATTGCAGAATATACAACAGCTGGGAACCAAACCAGAAACCCAAACAATATGAATTATTAATACTAATTACTACATAACTGTTCTACTTGGCTTGTGAGTATGTGTTGAAGAAATAGGGTGATGAACTGTCAGATTCTTTAATCTGATGGCTGATGGGTCAGAGCTGAGATGAATAGTGTTCAAAATAAATAAATAATGCCATGATATCCTTCATTCACATGCATGTGTGAGTGCTAAAGTGTGTGTGTGTGTGTGTGTGTGTGTGTGTGTGTGTATATATATATATATATATATATATATATAGACATACACACAATCTGCACAAACTAGTATATGTATGCATGTGTATATCTATAGCTACATCTGTGTGTGTGTGTGTATATATATATATATATCAGATGTAAACAAAAGAGTTATCTTTGTGATCACCAAAAGTAATAGACACTTTGCTTTTAGCGGCAGATTTTGCCCTCAGACCCCCTGAAATTAAATAAACTAACTCCAGTGTTGCACAACCTTGTGAAAAGGGGAAACTACTGAAATACATTACAGCCAATCTCCTGAATTTCACCTGTAACATAACTCAGCCATCTTCTGCACAGTAAGATTTTTCCACAAAAGCAAGCATGTGATAAATACATTCACTGGCCAAACTAAAAAAAATATATGTGTGTGTATGTGTACTTGTGTATATCTGTTTACGGTCAATATGTTAAATAATTGAAACACAAAACATCAAACAAAACACCTTGACCATTCATAATATTGATAACAATAACCAAAACCTAGTCCATTGAAAAAGGAAACACATTTGTTTTTCTGATGTGCTAACAATACCAAAAATAATGAATAGTAGTAGTATTATGGAAAAAGTTTTTTTTTAAGGTAAAGTTCATGGTTAGGATTATCAGTCATTACTAAGTTGAGCAGTACACCCCTGCCCACTTTAGTTGTGCATGCTAATCCTAACCCTGTTCCAACGTTAACCTTATACCTTACCTTTAGAAAACCATTCTGTAACACTACCGTTAAACAGCACAGCTGAGATACTGTGCATGCACATGCACTGAGCCCTACCAAAAAGCCACTTACCTTTATTGACCAAACCAAAACTTGCTCAATCAGCCATTTGCACAAACTGCTACTCACACAAATGGCATTGCACTTCACTTTGTTGTCCAAATAAGCATTGAAGGACTTCCGTGTACTGCTGCTTCAGTAAATATGCATTTACAAGTTGCAAAGCAGCAGTCTGTGTAAAGAACCAAATAGTCACGTTATATTTGCAGTGTAGTAGGACAGGCTTTCATTGGGCCAGTCACTGAGTACAATACTTCCTTTGATATGTACCTGACCAGGAATATGCAACAGTTGGAATGCCCACAGAGGTTCCTCCCAAAAAGACAAAGAGTAAACCACATGGAATATGCAGACCACCTTAAGCTTTATATTTATACTTAATTTCCTAACCACTTCTGAGAGGTGATCTATTTCTGGCTTTCAAAGCATCATCTGATCCAGTACTGATGGACTTACGGCACATTGTGCGTCTAACAGCATTAGAAGTACCTGATCAAAGGACCTAAACCTTGTTTGAAACATAAGTAGGACATGTTAAAGGAACGCGTATGTGTCTCGGAGATTACACCTACTCTAGAACAGGCTTCCCATCCACGTGGAGTTCACTCTGATCCTATTCAAATACAACCTAGACCAATGGATAGGGAATTTGAAATGTACCCATGGACTGGCACCTCTGCCTCTGTTGTACAGAGGCAGCTTGTAAATGCTCTGCCACATAAACTCATTTATATGCCTGTAAGTAATTTATGCTGTTTTTAAACAAAATAGGAAAACATGGCTAGGCTTAAAAAGTCCTCTTAAGGCTGCTAGCCTACTAATTGCCTATGAACCTAAGAGCAGGCAACACAATACATAGCAGGAAGGCATGCATATTTGGAGAATGCAATCTACATTTACTGCTGTAGACTTTCACATTTTAGAATTGTGCTTTATGCTGTTTGATAACCCTTTTCCAATACAGTGCACCTTAACACTGTACATGCAATATCAGGTATGCATGTATTCAACAAAATGACAATTCCATTATGAAATGCTGAAGACCTTAGCCGGGCCGCTTACTGCTTTACAGAATTATTGTGCATGAGGAAGTCTCAGAATGTTTAAAATCAGTACTTTGAAAAACAGAACTCTTTTTATGGAGTTAGATTTGTAATGTTTTGCCTTTTGATGTAAAAGCAATGTTCATGGATTCATAGTTAACTTCTAGGCTAGCTGCCCTTGCAGACCATTTTAAACCTAGCCAATATTCATTTCCAAGGTGAGAGTATAACTTTGTACCTTGTGCCTGTGAGTTAAACACCTTAACCATTATGACAAGCCTCAACCCATAATACGCATTTGTTAAACATTTTGACCCACTGGACACAGAGTCCATTTTCAGGAGCAACCTGGGAGTAACATCTGGTTAAGTGACTTGCTCAAGTTCACACAGTAGGTAAATGAGGGCAATGTGATATGCCAGACTTAATCTGCTGACTCAGGGCTAGTGATGGACTGTTAGGTTCTGGTCTGGGCCAACCTGCACCAAATCTTAAGAAATGATGGGCAAAAGACCTGCCATACCAGAAGGAGGGAACATATTATTGTCCAAATAATAAAACAAATACCCAGGAAGTCATAAGACAAGGAAATAGAGCCTCCTCAGCTGGACTGGTGTAGTGTAACATTCACTAATGAATGGGAGGATTGTGGTGCCTAGTGAAGGTTGTTAGTCCCAGAGGCAGGTTGTCTAGAGATGATTGGGAGCACAAAAATAGAGGAGGTATCCCAGTGTAATTGGTTGCAGATCAAGCTCATAACACTTTCTGTAGCCAGTGCAGTAATATCTACATGACAAGCACACACACACACACACACACACACACACACACACACACACACACACACACACACACACACATATAACTTTCATTTATTTCCCTGACTGTTTTGCTATAATTTAAAACAGGATTACATAAGGCATGACTCTTCAATTTTTCTGCCAGTTTGAAAACTGTGTCCTTACCTAAAATCCATCTATCCAACCTCATGGACAGTATTTGTATTTTTTCTTTCCAAAAATTCTGCAGATGCCAGGCAACCCCAAACATCCCCGCATCTAATTTTTGGGGAGGCCCCTGTTTTCTTTTTTTCTGTCCCCTGGATCCTTGCCTAATTTTTCCAATTTCTTTGCCGAAATGTCCATGCTTTCCATTCTTGAGGCAAGAGACAGGCATCTACAAACCTCAGCAGGAGCCCTATGGTTCATTTGTTCCCTAGCTGGAGGGCTTTATTGGCTCATTTGTTTCCTAGAAAGGTAATAGTATGTTCATAGGTACTTACTAGGCTAATGGCACAAGAGCCTTTACAAGCCTAACTAATAATACCTAGAATATGACAATGTTACATCTTACTTACCCAGATATGGGATAGGGTGGTATCAGGGTAGTAGGTCTTTAGGTGTTGGAGCCTTGAGTCATTTTACAGATTGCCTCATTCCATAAGGGACATGGGCAGTACCCTGGGAGTGAATTTACAGTTCCTCATCCATTTATTCAAATTGTTTTGGAAGAGAGTAAGGGATGGGCTTTGTTTCACACAGACGGGAAGTTTATTCCATAGACAAGGTAGCCTTTGGGATAGGAATCTCTCTCTGCAGCATATTCGGATAGAGTCACAAATAAGGTACATGTCCATGGAGTGTGTAACCCTTTTATAATTTTTCTTGGGAATATGTAACATTTTCATCATGTCTGGATCAGATAATGCCTTGTAGTTTAGGTATAAGTCCCATCTCAATAAATGATATAAGATGGAATAAAATGATAGGGCCTTTAGTCTGTTAGCATAAGACAGGTGTCTCACGCTTTGTATTTTTTTTTAGTGAGAAACCACTGGGGCCACTCTAGTTGGTGTAAGTACCTGGTCAGGTACATGCAGAAGGGAGCATTGTATTCGATTATGGGCCTGATGAGGGCCGAGTACAATGGTACTATGACTTCCTTTGATGATGATGCCATGCCTTTACTTATAAGTTGAGCCACACAGAAGGATTTCCTTGGTACTACAGCTACCTGGTGGTCAACGTTTAGTTTACTATCTATCTGTGTTCCTAGGTCCCTCACCACTGGATCTACTTTTAGGGGTGTGTTATCAATATAATAATTTGCAGAGATATCTGATTTAATGAGGGGTATGATTACAAATTTTTTAGTATTTATTCTCAGATCATGGTTTTGGCACTAGTCATTTGTCATTTTTAGGCCTGTTTGTAGGATGTCAGTGATTGCTCCCAGCTTAGTTGTCAGTGAACTTGGTGAGCCACATGCCCCCAACACCGACCTTCACTTCAGCGAAGTATATACCAAATAGGAGTGGTCCCAACACTGAACCCTGTGGGACATTGCTAGTAACAGGTTTTTTTATCAGCAGTGGATTCACCTGTCAAGACAGCATGTGTCCTGTCAGTGAGACGGTTGGCTATCCATCTGACAATGAGAGGATTATGCCTAACTCAGTAAGTTTATCTATGATTCCTGAGTGGGGGATTCTGTCAAAAGCTTTGGCCATGTCTAGATAAGCAATGTGTACTGCTTTACCTTCATCCATGGCCCTGGTGACTTTCTCAAAGAAGTCCACCAGATTGAGCAGGCAATACCTCCCTTTGACAAAGCCAGATTGGGTCTGGCTCAGTGTTTGGAGAGTTCCTATGTCATTATTGATCAGGTCCATCATAATTCTCTCCATGGCCTTGCAGATAAGACTGATCAAGCTTAAGGGTCTGTTCCCTGGGTCAGTTAGTAGGCCACCCTCTGCAGAAGGACGACTGTTGCAGTCCTCCATTCCTGTGGGGACAAAGCTTATTTGGAGGCTGTGGTTAAAGAGGGTTTCTAGTAGCCCTGATAGATTCCATTTTAAGCTATTCAAGAAGCATCCTGGAATGTTGTCAGGACCCATGGAGGTCATGCTTTTGGCTTTAGTGCGCACAGTAAGGACCTGTTCCCTCGTAATGACTGGTAAAGGGACAGTTGCGGGTATTTACTTGTGTGTGGTAGGAGGTAATGGGGTGGAGAAGTTTGAAGTGAACATTTTGGTCAGAAGGTTCACTATAGTTTCTGGCTGGGTGCAAGTGTTGCCATTCATGATTAACTCAGCACATTGCTGAGTGTTTCTCCTTAGGTTACAAACATAATTTAAAAAGCCTTACGGGTATCTTTCACTGGGAGGCTATCTTTGGCTCACAGTTTGCTTTGGCAGATTTGACCAGCTCTCTAATTTGTTTGTTTAGACTGGTTAATGTCTTTTTGCACTGTTTTGTCCATTTCTTGGATTTGGAGTTGATTTCTTTCTTTTGTTGGATATCCTAGATATGCTAGGGGTCTACCAGGGTGGTTTATTTTTGCCAGTAATCATAATTTTGACTACTAAAACTCAACAGAAAAGCAAAAAATAAAAAAAAAACTGAGGAACACGGACTAGGAAATGACCAGTAAAAACTTAACTTTATTAGCGCTTTTGTCCATTATACACAGGTGAACTTTATCAGAAAAATCATCCTATAAGTAACAGAAATATAAAAAAATGAAAAAACAAAATTATATTTATGTATGCGTGTGGATATGAACACTGGTATACATTATTATGCTCTTAAAAAGCAAAGTACAGTCTAAAATACTTATCTAGTTAAGGTTCTAAGTTTCAATAAACATGAAATCGAGCAGTGGTCATTAAGACCCAGCCAACTAAAGGCATTCAGTTTGAGATGCCAAATAAGCTCTTTTTTCTCCAAGAGTAGATTTACAGGATCCCCCTCGGCCCTGTTCTAACTGTATCAATAGCCATATATTTAAAAGTATGTTCAGGGTATTGTTTAACATGTCTTGCCAATGCATTAGTCTCTTGCTCTTTCCTTATTGTGTATTCATGTTCATAAATCATTTCCTTCATTCTACGGTTGGTCTTGCCTACATAAAAACCTAAACAATGTTGGCACTCAGCCAAGTATACAGCTCCCCTTGAATTACCATCAGACTTATAAAGGATCTTATATTCCATATTCGCTATCTGGAACCCATCATCCTGATTGATTTTTGAACACCAAGTACACCTCCCACATTTTTTCCATCTGTGGTCTGGTGTCGGGACAAAAATTATTCAAGTTTCCCAATATACATTTGAAATTATGGCCTCTTCTAAAAATTGTGTTAGGGGTTGTCCCAAGTTTTCCCCTCAGTTGGTTATTGTCTGCCAAAATAGGCCAATTCTTATACAAGACCTTTCTAGCTGCATCCAAGATAAAATTATCCATAGTGTATCTATTACCAATCATTTCTCCAGGGGTTCCGTCTACCTCATTATGAGGTATAATCAGGACACCCAAAACAGGGTGATAAAAAACAGTAAATCTCTTATGGGAAGCTTTGTTTCTCAACTCAGTCAATAATTGAGTGGGGTACCCTCTCCTCCCAAACATAAGCATCAATTGGTCACATTCTTGTTGAAAATAGTCCTCCAAAGTTACCATTCTCACAGCTCTTACCAACTGCCCCTTCACTGCTGACATTTTCTGATGAGTAGGATGGGAACTTGAGAAGTGCAAAAAACTGTTCAAATAGGTATTTCTCCTATAAATCTTGGAAATATACCTCTTATTGGTTCTATCCTTAATTAGCCTAACATCCAGATAAGGTATTTCATTAGTCTTAAATTCCTTGGAGAACTTTAAAAAGTCGGTAGCAGTATTAATGTACTTCATTGTGACGGATCCACACAGTCTACCAGTTTTTGCTATGCCTCGAGCCACATATCGCTGTGTATGTTTAATTATTCCTAGATTGATTATTGCTACATCTTGATGTGCCACTACCTCACTATATGCTGCTAATATTGTAACAATACAATATGCTTAAGAGCAGGCCTTGCTCACTGATTACTGGTATTACTGAACTTTTGTTAACTTATAAGTTGTTTATCAGCTTAAAAGATGTTTACCAGAATGTGGGGATTTCAAAGAGGAACTATATCACAAGTTTGTGAGCTAACTGTTCTTTGAAAAAGGGAAGTAGGGCACAAGACCAGACATTACGAGGCTTGTTTATCACTTAGAAAATGATCTGTAATTTTCTAAAATATTCCATCAACTCATGATGAGCTTGTAATGTCAGATTTTTCTACAATATTCCATCAACTCATGAAGACTATAAAAGCTCAAAGGCTAAAATGGAAATCATCATCATCCGGATTTGATCACAGCACCAGCCTGAACTGAGCTTAGAGACATTTTGCCAGTGTCGGCCTTGCCTTGACTGAACAGATAGCTGCACTGGATAGGACTGAAGTTTCCCTATCAGTGGCAAAGATGATTTTGTTTATGCATATGCTTGTAAGTACATGATCTATTTGTTTTTCTGTTTACTTAGTATTAGTCTTACTGTTTATCTAGAAAGTTTTTACTTAATAAATTGTCAAGTTTGAGCCTTGGTGTCTTGTGTCATTTCTACTCCTGTAATAACCTCAGATTTTGAAGTAACGGACTAGTTCATTCATAAATGCATTGAAATCACTTTCGTCCCCTTCCCACATAAGTAATAAATCATCCAAATAATGCTGATATAATTTGATTTTACTCCAATTTGTTAAACACAAATCTGTGTTCCCAATGGGCCATAACTAAGTTGGCAAAAACTGCTCCACACTGAGAACCCATTACTACCCCACATTTTTGTAATAAAATTGGCCTTCAAAGCAAAAGAAATTATTATTAAGCAGAATCTCAAACAATTCCTCAAAAAGATTAATTTCCTCTAGAGAAACCCCTTTCCTTCTCAAAAAATCCATTACCCATTGGATGCCCTCTTCCTGCAGTATGACTGTATACAAATCTTTGACGTCAGTAGTTACTAAGTTGTAATCTGAGTCATACTTCAACTTATAAATAGCTCCTAAAAAACTCCAAGAATCCTTACAAATATGCTGTTCAGAGTCCACAAACTTTTAAAGTTTCATCTTCAGGTACTTAGCACATGCTGTCATCAAGGAATTCCTCCCGTCAACTATTGGATGTAAAGGAGGGTTTGATATACTTTTATGTATTTTCGGAACCCCAAAAATAGTGGGGATTAAAGGTGATGTCATGTTCAAAAAATTATACAAGTCTAACGTAATGCGTTGTTCAGTGAACATGTTGTTAATCTGCCCATATACTCTCCTATAAGCACCATTAACCCCATTTAATGATACTCTAGCATAAGATTCATTGTCCAATAGTTCACACATTCTCCTATGATAATCAAAAAGGTCCATAATTACCAGATCTCCTCATTTGTCCAGCTTTATAATATCCAGCACCACCATTATCCCAAAGTTGGGGAAAGAAGAGGAACTTTAATTTTAGGGCAGGCCAACAGGGGGATGATACTTCTACTTCTAACAATAGGCAATTAGCACCATTTCCAATGCATTCTGAGCCTGACAACACTTCTAATACTTCAAATCCCTGTTTGAGACGATTGGAATGGATTAAGGAGAGGCAGGGCAATACCTGACCCTGTTTAGTCAAGTGACTTGGCTTTTCTTCATCTGGACCACACTAGACAGAAAATGGAGCTCACATACATGTCATGGGAAAAAGGCTAGATGAGACGACCTTACTAAGAATAATTTCACAAGAAATTAATGCCATTTTTCTCAAGTGATAATAGAACTATGGTGCAACCACATGGCAAACGTATACAGCTTAGAAAAACAAAGTGGGATCTTAAGAATATGAGGGCTAAATGTAAAGTTAAATGTAACCATATGGAGTGTCAGGATCTCATATGTAGTAAAATCAACAGATTTTTTCATCTGTGACTATGTCTTTCTATGTAATCAGCTATGTAGCTGCTGTTTATCAGGGAAAAAAGTTAGGTATATCTTGTATGTCAAACAACCCATAACACAAAAAACTTTGACCCCAACAAACTCAAACTTAAGCTAAAGCATCATAACTGGAACATACTAAAAGTATTACCACTAGAAGAAGCCATAACACATTTCAACAACACTTTCCTAAAAATCCTAAATGGCCACGCTCCAGCCTGGACCACTACACTCAAAATGAAAACAGCCCCCTGGCTTAACCGAGAGACTAAAAATAGAATATCAGAAAGGAATAAAGCCTGGTATCACTGGACAGCCACAAAAATCCCAGCAACTAAGGAACAATTCCAAAAACTTAGAAATGAGACAAAAAAAGCAGTTTTCATATATAAAAAGAATTATTTCCTCCAGCTACAAAACAAGCATCAAAACAACCCCAAGAAATTCTGGGCAGGAATAAATAAACCTCTCCACCCTGGTAGACTCTCCACCTCACCTCCAACCTCCACTAGTTGTTGTTGTGTCTTTCGGCTTTTCCCAGTTAGGGGTCGCCACAGCAGAACTCCGGTCCGCTAATGATTGGTAGTTGATTTTTACGTGCCGAGTTACCAGCCCTGACGCACAACCTTCAACGAAGGTATGCACATTCATGCACGTCTCCACGCAGAAGACGCTCTAGCTGAGAATCAAACCGGACAGCGTCTTTCTGTGAGGCGACAACGCTACCGCAGCACCACCACCGCGGACCACAAATATAACAGACACGTTTAACAAATACTTCAAAGAAACTATTTCTAATCTTGTTCAAAAACACCCCACATCCACCACCACTGATTACCCAGAACCTGTAAATAGACCCAAAACAACCTTCCAGTTTCAAGCCATCCCTATCAACTATGTCAAAAGGTTGCTGTGACGCCCGTGCCCTGTCCCAGCAATCAAGGAGCCTCAATCCTCACTACTAACACCAGAGAGGGCATCTTATATATGAGGAAAGGATAACAAATACACACAGTAAAGTGCAATTTTCCTTAAGAGCACACAGAGATCCCAGTCAGTCTGGGGCTGGTTGCTCCCTTGCTCCCCAGGTCCCCAATAAGACTCCCTACTTGTCCAGCTATAGGGTCCAGATCTCAGCCTAGCTGGCAAGCTAAAATCTTCAGTACCCTCTCTGTCCAACCAGTGCTTTGTGTCCCTGCCCAAGTATCCGACACACATACACACGCACACACACACACACACTTAGAGATAAGTATTTATACAACTTCACAGACACTCCTGGGAAAGGCTGACACAGATTCTCCAGGTGTGTCTCTATGCACAGACTATACGGTAGTAATTCCTGCCACCATCAGCTAATAATTATCAGCTACCCAAAGGCCCTTAAAAGAGGTGTCCAATTATTACTGTGCAATATTATTATCCAACAGTAGTGTAACTTAAGCAATCAAGGCTTATTGGAAGGGGTTATTACAGGATCACTTATAAGCATGCAATGTAATCTAGAGCTTAAATTATCTCTACATAAACCAGCCACAGTGAAAGTGTTTAAAAATATTTAATAATAAATAATGAAAACACAAGACAATACTACTACACCACAGTGCTGTTCAAGAGTTCAGAGATCACAAAGAAACTTAAAATAATTCAGTAGTACAGTTCTGACATAACAGAAAAACACTTAGTCTAATTTTTTTTTTAATTCCTGGCTATTGCTACAAGAAAACACACTTCTAAGACAACTTACTTAAGAGAGCAGGCAATGCTGTAGGTTGGATATCAAGACAAAAATTATCAATAATTTCTGGTTCTCACTGTTTAAATTGAAACTGCAGTTCTGCTAAACATCATTTTTTACACCTTCTTGGTTCCCAGGCTACACATTAACTGCATTTACATTCTTTTACACTTAGAGCAATAAAGGACATTCCATATTCTGGTCATTAACTTTAACCTTAAAACAATATGCAGGAAGTCTTTATTCAGCCAGACTGGAGCCGACTTGTAAAACATCAAAGGCAGTGATGAAATAATTTTAATTTCAAAGGACCAACAAGAATGCTTGACTTAGCTTTCTTTACAGCAGATGGCAATGTTGCCACATTGTTTTAAGTTCAACATTCACAGTATTTACAAATAATAGAATTATGTACCAAATTCTATTTGACTAGGCTGGCAGTCTTCACCCTTCTCTACCAGTCTTCACATCTCCTCCCCCCCCCCCGAGAACTCAAGCTAGTTTTTCAAATGACCCTTGAGAAACACCACTTGAGAGGGTTAGGTCTATCTGAGTGTACCTCAACCCATTCCCTGTCTTGAGACCCCATCTGCATTGGCAATGCTAATCCCACTGCGGTGCTGCACTGACATATCATATGCTTGCAACCCCAGGCTCCATCTTAGCAACTTGGCATTTTGCTGACTGGCTCTGCTTAACTATGTTAAAGGGTTGTGATCTGTCATAACAGTGAATTTCCTTCCATACAGATAAGGCTGAAGTTTCTGCAGTGCCCACACTATGGCTAGACATTCCTTTTCTACAGCTGAATAGCATTCCTCCCTGGGTTGGAGCCTATGACTGAGATAAACCACTGGGTGCTCTTCCCCTCTGAAGAAATCTGGCTAAGTACAGCCCCCACCCCATGGTTCGAAGCATCCATGCACTTTTTTTTCAAAAAAATACAGTATTTAAATTGATTTTAACTGTGTGTTGCAGGAATATTAACTGAACTGGAAGTTAGTCAGTGTTTGCTGAATTTTGTTATTTGCTAGTAATTACAGGTGTGGGGGTAGCCACATTCTTTGATTTCCTGTCCTTGCCTATTTAAGTGGTACAGTGTGAAATATTTTCTGCTTAAAAACCTCAGCTTTGGCTGGCTAAGAACTTGCTGTATTCAACTGGACGTATAAGAGAATTTAAGTACCTTTATCTGCATTTTTCTTTTCAAAAAAATACAGTATTTAAACTGTGTGTTGCAGGAATATTAACTGAACTGGAAGTTTTGACTCTGCTCTTCAGTTAGTCCCACCCACCCTCCCTGTTTTTGTTTTGGTGTTAATCTTACTGGCCTTGAAACTGCTCGCCCCGCTTGTAAATTTGTGTTTGGATACTCCTTCTGAGCCCATCTCATTTGCTCACTCAACTGATTGCAGTGAGATCATATTCTGATTTCAGGCACTCCTACTGTGTACAAAGAGAGCATCTGGGAAACAGAAAAAAAATTAAGCTTGTTTCCTGCCTTTCCTGTTAAGCGGTATAGACTATTTGTAGGCTTCTGAGCCTCCAAGCCCTTCTGTGGTGGAGGGAAGCCTTCTAGCTTAGTTTTTTTTTCTTATAACTAGCCAGTTTTCTAGTTTCAGCACTCAAATCTGTTTCTTTGATCTCAGCACTTGTTCAGAAAAAAAAAAAATTTCATCTGCTTTTACTGTACTTGTGTTTCTACCTACTTTATTTTACTTTTGCATCATCTTAAAAGTACTCAATTGTATTTATTACTGCTTGGTCTAACTCATTCTAAGCCTTTTGGTTTAAACACTTGGGCTTCGGACCAGTTGTTTTGCACTGACAGGGTTTGTGGTCTGCACTGTAGTGGCAGAACAGGTAGCTTACATCCTTCTAGGTTGGGAACTGCTGATTGAGAGCTCAGTGTCTGTTATTCTAAAAGTGTATTAATTCTGGTTTAAGCACTTGGGCTTTCAGGCCAGTTATTTTACATTAAGAGGGTTCGTTGTCTGCACTCTTGTGGGAGGAGAGGCTGGACTCTGCCCTTCTGAGCTGGGAATTTCTGGTTAAAGGCTTATAGTGCATGCATATCTGAACTGCTTCTTACTGAAGTTGGTGCACCTTGTTTGCTGTGGCATAGACTGGATTTGGGCCTGCTGGATCTAGCTTTGTTTGTGTAACTTGAGCACTAATCCAGGCATTCTCTAAAGTATTCAATTGTATTTATTACTGCTTGGTAGTAACTTGATTAAAGTGTAGCTATCATTCTAAGTCTTTTGGATTAAGCACTTGGACTTCAGACCAGCTGTTTTACATTAGGAAGGTTCGTGGTCTGCACTCTTGTGGAAGAAGAGGCTGGACTCTGCCCTTCTGAGCTGGGAATTTCTGGTTAAAGGTTTATAGTGCCTGAATATTTGAACTGTATCTTACTGAAATTGGTACACCTTGTTTGCTGTAGCATAGACTAGATCCAGGCCTGCTGAATCTAGCTTTGTTTATATGCTTGTTGTTTGCTTGTTATTTCCCTGGAACGCTAATTCCACCTAATACGCGGCTTCTCAGTGCTTCTGTGGATCACTAGTGATATCTGCATTGCTTACTGTACTTATTTCCTTGTTTCACTTGAAAGAAAGTTATTGTTTGTCGTTTTTGCATTTAAGTTACCTGTAACACATTGCACTTAAGTTACCTGGCACTTGCTCGCTAAAGCAATTATACAAGTCAGCACTAAAAATTAAAAGCACTACACCCTCACTCCCCACTGGCCCTTGTTTTCAATTATTAAGGAATTCCCAATATTATTCTAGCATGTCCAAAGGTCGGTTGTCAATCTCCTCTCCGGTCCAGCTGGTGAATCTGGGAATCTTGAGGCAATGTTACAACTGCCTCATGTACACAGACAACCCTCTCCTCCTCCCAACAAATTCCAACACATGTGAGAGATGCAACCATATAGCCAAACTGGAGGCTAAGCTCTCTCTCAACTCAGTACTGGCATAACCAGTCAGGAGGAGAAGGAAACCACACTCACTACAATTCCAGTCTCACATAGACCTACCACGACAGCAAACCAAACACATAATCACACAAAAATATACTCGGAGGCTCTAAATAAAGATCTGCCTAAGCAGCAGAGACCTCCAAAGCAGACACCCAAGCAACCGCTACCCCAAAACAAAACACGTGCAACACATATCTCACAAAGCCAGTGTGCCGAACAGTCACAGCCCTTAAGACTAAACAACACACCTGATACACTTGTAATAGGTGACTCTATCGTCAGGCACACTGACGTCCCGCTCACCAGGCTGAACAAGGAGAGGGTCACGGTGAGCAGCCTGTCGGGCGCTAGGATCTGCCACATAACACAAGCACTCAGGTCACTCCAAGGCAAGTACAAATATGACTCAGTCATTGTCCATGCTGGTGTGAATGACCTGAGACGTACCTCTCTGGACTACATGAAAAGAGACATAAAGGAGCTCTCTGAGCACATAGCCCAGGCCGGTATGACCCTGACCTTGAGTAGCATCTTACCCTCACCAAGAATGATGCCACAATATGAAGACAAGATGATCAATTTCAACAACTGGCTTAAGTACTGGTGTCATTCAAAGGGGATCCAATGCCTGTCAGCTTGGGATGATATGCTCGACAAGCCACGATGCTTCGCTAGGGACGGCTTGCACCTGTCACCCCTGGGCTTTCGGATATTGGCAAAGGCTCTTGCTACCCCCATAGTGCCTTTTTTAGGCAAGGCTCAAAAGACAAACCCACCTCCATAGGTATCACAAGGGATAAGAAACTAAGAGTAATGCTACTCAATGCCAGAAGTCTAAACCTCAAGATGCATGCACTCGAAACTCTCCTTAGCATGGAGAACATCGATATCTGTGCAGTAACAGAAACCTGGTTCAGGGCTCCCGAGAGCACCCCAGCACTACCAGGTTATACCTCATACCATGCTTTTCGCCCCAAAACTTGGACCGAACCACAAAGGAGGGGGGCTATCGATATTCATCAAAGATACCCACACCTCCAGGTTGGTGGCAAAGCACGAAGCATCAGAGACTATCCATGTGCAACTAACAGTCGGTAAAACTGCCTTCCAGTTTATAGCCTGCTACAGACCACCCTCCCAAACCCAGGAACCCCACTCGGCCTTTCTGAGAACACTGGAAAATATGAAGGTCTCTCCAAACATCATTATATTGGGCGACTTCAACTACCCAAACATAGACTGGGAGCATTACTCTAGCTCCAACACCCTAGCCCAAAGGTTCCTAGAATTTATAAACTCAAATGCTATGGAACAACTTGTTACCACTCCCACAAGAGGGGAAAACATACTGGACCTGATCATCACCAACATGGGGACTCTATACTCCAGACCAGAAGTGTATCCCTCACTGGTAAGATCATACCATAAACTAATCTCACTGGATATTCACATCCCGACCCCACCCCCTGCCCAGAAAACCACAGTGAAAAACTTCTCTAAAGCAAATTTCACACTCCTCAAAACCGAGGTGGAATCCTTCAAAGCCCCCTGGCCTGTGGAAAATACGGCCCAGACCACAGAATCCTTTATAAATGCATTCTATGAACACCTTCAGGAATGCATGGATCATGCGATCCCAAATAAAACCAAGACCCAGTCCTCCAAAGGCAGACGTCCTGTCTGGTGGACCCCAGCCATAAACAAACTATACAATAGAAGGAGGAAGCTACTAAATGATAGAGCAAAATCCCAAAAAGGGAAGGCATCACTGATCAGTATTAGCAAAAAACTACGGGCACTCATAAAATTGTCTAAGGCCAGCTTCGAGAGAAAAATTGCACAGGACACTAAGGATAATCACAAGGCTTTCTTTAGTTATGTTAGGAACCTGGCTGGTAATTCCCAGATATGCTCAGAATTAGTCCAAAATGACAAAAAATACACTGAACCCACAGACATTGCCAACATCCTAGCTGACAGGTTCAGCGCAAACTCCCCCCCCTCACCAAAAGGGCAAATATCTATCCCAGCAGAGTGCTCCCCCCCTGACATCTCAGATGCTCAGGTAAGAGCCGCCCTCTCCAAAGCAAAAAACACAGCATCAATGGGACCAGACGGTGTCCCGGGCTGCATCCTACATGAACTCCAAGAAGAGCTAAACCCAAACATAAAACTACTGTTCAATCTCAGCCTTACTACAGGATATGTGCCCAAAGAGCGGCGTACAACAACAGTGATCCCTCTCCATAAAGGTGGTGCCTCAACGGATCCTGGAAACTATCGCCCCATAAGCCTGACTAGCTTGGTCTGCAAAGCTATGGAAAGGATCATCATGGACATCATAAATAAAGATATTGGGAACCTACAGACACTGGATCCTACCCAGTTCGGCTTTGTTAAGGGCAGATCCTGCCTCTTAAACCTGGTTGATTTCTTTGAAACAGTCACCAAGGCCATTGACGAGGGGGAAGGTGGTCCACACAGCCTACCTGGACCTCGCAAAAGCCTTCAATACAATATCCCACTCGGGCATTACAGATAAGCTCACCAGCTTAAATATAAACCCCTATGTCACTAGATGGATTGCAAACTGGCTCAAGGACAGAACCCACATGGTTAGAATTGCTGGAGCCATGTCAGACTCCAAACCAGTTACAAGTGGTGTCCCACAAGGCTCAGTCCTGGGACCTCTCTTGTTCGGTATATATTTCTCGGAGGTACAGGCCAACACGGAAGGACTGTGGCTGACCAAGTTCGCAGATGACTGCAAACTGGGCGCCATAATCGACTCTCCAGCCGACACAAGCATCCTCCAAAAGGGCCTCATAGAAACAGACAACTGGTGCCAAAGCCATGGCCTCAAGCTAAATGCCAAAAGGTGTATAGTCATCCCCTTTGGCAAAAACAAAGTGCCCACAAATTACCACATAGGTGGTAATCCATTAAGTACAGAAGAAGTAATTAGGGAACTGGGGACCCAAGTTGATAGCAATCTCTCATTTGACAACCACGTGGCCAAAGTGGTTAGAAAAACATTTTATATAGCCCACGTAATCATGAAGGGATTCACATCTAGATCAGGGGAGGTCATCATGCCTCTTTACTCATCCCTCATCAGGCCCATAATTGAGTACAATGCCTCTTTTGGGATGTACCTTACCAGACACCTGCAGCAACTGGAAAGACCCCAAAAGTACCTCACCAAGAGGATCAAAGGGCTCAAACAGATGCCATATGCTGCCCGGTTAAAGAAACACCAGCTCTACTCAGTGGCATACCGCCTGTTCAGAGGCGATCTGTGCCTGACATATAAAGCCATATCCAACCCGGAATTAATGGACATGCTGCACCTCAGAAAATCCAAATCCCATCGAGCTACGCACTCGAGAGACTTGAACCTCAGCACTGAAATAAACAGGACATGCTGGAGGGACAGATTCATAACCCAGAGACTCCCTTCACTCTGGAATAAAATCCCAGTCCAGGTTAGGCAGAGTCCCTCATTGACTCTCTTCAAGAGGAATCTTGATGAGTGGATGGGAGATCATAGGTTTACCCCGGGTATCACTTCTGTGTCACTGTTAGACAGAGGCACAGTATACTAACCTCGAAAAAGGGCATAGCAAAATAAATTTAAAATGGGTGGCGAAAGCCAAACACATTCTGGCTAGGCTTATAAATGCCCTAGGGCAGATAGCCTAGTATGAACCTATGAACCTATGAACAAATTCTTTGCTGTAATCTGGACTGGCTAACACAGAGGGTCCTCCCAAAGCTTCTTTAAGCTTCTGAAATGCCTGCTCACATGCTGGGGTCCACACTACCTTATCTGGCCTGTTCTTCTTTGTCAGGTCTGTGAGGGGAGCAGCTATGGTACTATAATTGGGAACAAACTTTCTGTAGTACCCTACTGTTCCTAAGAATGCCCTCATCTGCTTCTTGGTAACAGGTGCAGGCCATGCCTGAATGGCTTCCACTTTGGCAGGTTCTGGCTTTATCTTACCACTCCCCACTCTATGTCCTAGGTAAGAGACCTCTGCCATACCCACCTTACATTTGCTCGGATTAATGATCAACCCTGCCCTCTGTAGCAGGTCCAGCACCTCCCTGACATGCTGAAGGTGCTCTGGCCAGGAATGGCTGTAGATAGCAATATCATCTAGGTAAGCAAGGGCATACCCTCCTGCTCCTGCTAGGATATTATCTACCAGCCTCTGGAAAGTTGCTAGGGCATTCTTCATCCCAAAGGGCATCTTTGTGATCTCATTCAAGCCAAAAGGAGTCACAAAGGCTGACTTCTCTCTAGCACTTGGAGTCAAGAGCACCTGCCAGTAACCCTTGGTAAGTTCAATGTTTGTAAGATACTTAGCCTCACCCAGCTACTCTAGGGCCTCATCTGTCCTAGGCATGGGGCAAGCATCCGTCTCTGTGTGACTATTTAATTTCCTGTAGTCCACACAGAACCTGGTGCTGCCATCCTTCTTTGGCACCAGCACCACTGGGGAGGCCCAGGGACTACTGGACTCTTGAATCAACCCTAGTTCCAACATCTCCTGTACCTCCTCCCTCAGGGTCTGTTTGACTTTCTCAGGCACCCTATAAGTGGCCTGCCTAATAGGCTTTTGGGGTTCCGTATCCACCTGGTGCTGTACCAGGTGGGCGCACCCTGTTTTCCTAGTGAACATGTCCCCAAATTCCTACAACACTGCTCGGATTTCTTGAACCTAGGTAGGAGATAGCTGCTGGGACATTGCTACCCCTTCCACTGAGGTGTCAGCCCGAGCCTCACTGAGGAGATCAGTCCCAAGATCTCCCTCAGACTCCTCCTGCAATCCACTGCAAATGCTCAGCACAATGGCCTCCCTATCATGGTATGGTTTCATCATGTTAACATAGTACAATTTGTTCCCCTGCCATCTGCCTAGCAGTTCCACCATGTAGCTAACATTACTTACCTTTCTTACCACCTTGTAGGGTCCCTCCCAAACTGCTTGCAGCTTGTTGTGTCTGACAGGAATGAGAACCATTACCTGCTGACATACAGTATACTCTCTAGCATGAGCATTCCTGCCATACCACACCTTTTTCTGTTGTTGGGCTTCTGCCAGGTTCTCTTGGGCCAAGCCCATGAGTTCCCTGAGCCTTGTCCTGAGGTTTAGGATGTATGCCACAACAGACTCCTTGTGAGTCTCACACTCACCTTCCAACTCATCTCAAATTAAATCTAGATGTCCCCTCACCCTATGCCCATACAGCAACTCAAAGGGTGAAAAACCTGTGGTTTCATGGGGAACCTCTCTGTAAGAAAACAACAGATGGGGGGCAAATACTTGTCCCACTCCCTCTTAAACTGATCTGCAAATGCCCATAGCATGGACTTGATTGTAGAGTTTAACCTCTCAACAAGACCATTAGTCTGAGGATGGTAGGGGGTGGTCTTCATGTGCTTCACCCCACAGGACTTCCACAGAAAAGCCAGCAGGTCTGACATGAAATCAGCACCTCTGTCAGACAGTATTTCTTTTGGGAAACTCACCCTGCTGAAAATCTTTAACAAAGCATTTGCCACCTTCTCTGCCTCAATGGAGGACAAAGCCACTGCCTCAGGGTATCATATAACATAATCCACTACCACTAGGATATACTTCTTCTCTGTGGAACTTGGGGCAAAGGCCCACAATATCCATAGCTACCCTCTGAAATGGCTCCTCAATCACAGGCAAAGGCATCAAAGGAGCTCTCACCTTGTCTCCTGCCTTGCCTACCTTTTGGCACTGCTCACAAGTCCTGCAGTACCCTGTTACATCTCTGGAAATTCCAGGCCAATAGAAGTTTTGCATACTACATCTTTTTTTACATTTTATGCCCATATGACCTGCAAAGGGAATATCATGGGCTATGGCTAGAAGCGCCAGATGGTAGGCTCTAGGCAATACCAAATGCTGTACTCTCTCACCTTCTAGACCTCCCTCAGGGTCCACTCTCTGTATAGTAACCCTTTGTCCCAGTATAAAGCTTCCCCCTTTCCTTGGGAATCAGGTGCCTTCCTAGCTACCTGCCTCAGGCCTTGTAATGTAGGGTCTGAGAGCTAGGCCTGTCTCAACTCTCTCCTTGTAAACCTTCCCAGCTCCCCTTCCACAGGAAGTCTGGCATCCTCTGACAGTGGTTCCTCACTGTCAGCCTGGGTACTGCTACACACCTCTACCTTTGCAGTTCCCCTGTCCAAGGGAACATCAGTACCCACAAGCAGCTGTGGCTCACCTTCAGTCTCACTGCTACAGCGTAGCTCACTCCCTGAAGTAACCACTTCACCAGTCCTGGCTGCAAGTATGCAGTCTGTCTGGTTCTCCCCCAGGCTAGCAGACCCACAGGCTTGTCTCCAAGCCTGACTGTGTGTAACTGCACAAGCACAGGGTATTGCACTATCAACATCATTCCCTATCAGGACATCTGCAGGTATATCCTCAAACACACCTACTTGCTGGCTTCCTTTTCCACCCTCCCAGTCAAGGTGAACCCTAGCCAAAGGTATTTGGAATGGGATCCCTCCTAAAGCCCTGACTGGAGTAGACTGCCCAGGCAAGTAGTGCTCCTCTGTAACCACTGCAAGCTTTACAATGGTTACATCAGAGGCTGTGTCTCTCTTGGCAATGGCCTCTTTGCCAGTCACTACAATAGGATATAGCATCTGGTGGTAGTTTGGTACCCTTGTTGTCCCAAGACAACCTACTATTGGCATTTTGTCTTTCCCACTTACTGGCTCCCTCACCTTTGGTTCCCCACCTTGCCTCAGTGGACACCCGTATGCCACATGGCCCCACTGGTTGCATTCAAAACATTTAACCCTAGCTCCTGGATGTGTACCTGGACTAGTGGCTTCCCCTGCAACTGGCAGATTCTGTTGTGGCAGTCTGTGCTGCCCACCATGGGTTCCTTTAGACCCGTGAGCAGTACTGGGGGACCCCTTCCTGTGCAGGGCTGCCCTGCTTGCCAGGTATAGGTCTCCCTTCTTCCCCAACTCATCTGAAGTAGCACACTGTCTATCAGCTAACCAGATCCTCATGTCCTCATGCAAAGTGCTAAGGGCTTGTTCCCTCACCAAAAGGTTTGCCAGTCCTTCAGAAGTGGTGACCTGACATCCACTCACCCAGCTATGAAAATAAGTGCTCATTTCAGCAACATATTCACACACTCTTTCATCTGCCTTGCATCTATGTTCACAAAACTTTTTCCCATACATTTCAGGCGTTAGCTTAAAACATTCTAAAAGACATTTTTTTTACAGCGGTATAATCAAAACATGCAATGTCAGACATTTTAGCCAATGCATTTACAGCTTTCCCATGGAGTAAGGGGTCAGGAACCGTAGCCAGAGCCTTTGGTCAACACTATACTTTTTGCATACCCTCTCAAACATATGAATAAAACGACCAAAATGATCCCCCTCTTTAAATTGCGGAAGAAATTTACTGACTTGTTGTGCTTCTGAGGTCCAGTTACTCCCTTCCCCATTACCTCCATGACTCTGGCGAAGAGTCAGCATTTCCCCTCTCATGCCTCCTCTGATGTTCCTTTTCTTCAGCTTCTATCTCCAAACGCCTGACCTACAACTCAAGTCTCTTTAGCTCCAGCTGTATTTTTAAGTCCACTGCAGAAAGGTTGAGCTGTCCATTCTCCGAGGATATTGTATCTCCACTGCCAGTCTGATTGTCCTTTGCAGAAAGGTTGAGCTGTTCATTCTCTGAGGATATTGTATCTCCACTGCCAGTCTAATTGTCCTCCTGGATGCAATTTTCTGATGCAGCTGTAACCAAGGCTGCAATCAGGTCTGCCTTAGTCAGGTTTCCATGCACCAGTCCCCTAGCCTGGCACATCTCCACCAGCTCGCTCCTCGTCAGCTTTCCATACTCCTTGGCTGACATGCTGCCTGCTCACCCTGACTAACTAAGCTAACAAAAGAAATAAAACAATTGTGATCTGAACTCTGAGTATTCACTGCATGGCTGATTTAGAGTACAAAACACCTTCAGAGATCACTGTACATAAGCTACAGGATTCACTCTACCCACAGCACTACAAGCCAATTAGTATTTGCCAACTACTTAATATGTGATGTGGATATCCCAACCACTGCAAACCACAATGTGATGCCAGTGCCCTGGCCCAGCAATCAAGGACCCTCAATCCTCACCACTAACACCAGAGAGGGCATCTCATATATGAGGACAGGATAACAAATACACACAGTGAAGTGCAATTTCCCTTAAGAGCACACATAGATCACAATCAGTCACTCCCTTGCTCCCCAGGTCCCCAATAAGACTTCCCACTGGCACAGCTATAGGGTCCAGATCTCAGCCTAGCTGGCAAGCTAAAACCTCCAGTACCCTATCTGTCCAACCAGTGCTTTGTGTCCCTGCCCAAGTATTTGACACACACACATACTTAGAAATAAGTATTTATACAACTTCACAGACACTCCTGGGAAAGGCTGACACAGATTCTCCAGCTGTGCCCCTATACCCAGATTATACGGTAGTAATTCCTGCCACCACCAGCTAATAATTATCAGCTACCCAAAGCAATATTATTATCCAACAGTAGTGTAACTTAAGCAATCAAGGCTTATTGGAAGGGCTTATTACAGGATCACTTATAAGCATGCAATGTACTCTAGAGCTTAAATTATCTCTACATAAACCAGCAACAGTTGAAAGTGTTTAATAAATAATGAAAACACAAGACAATACTACTACACCACAGTCCTATTCAAGAGTTCAGAGATCATACAGAAACTTAAAATAATTCAGTAGTACAGTTCTGACATAACAGAAAAACACCTAGTCTAAACTTTTCTAATTCCTGGCTATTGCTACAAGAAAACACACTTCTAAGATAACTTACTTAAGAGAGCAGGCAGTGCTGTAGGTTGGATATCAAGATAAAAGTGCCCAATAATCTCTGGTTCTCACTGTTTAAATTGAAACTGCAGTTCTGCTAAACATTACATCATCTTTTACACCTTCCTGGTTCCCAGGCTACACATAAACTGCATTTACATTATTTTACGCTTAGAGCAATAAAGGACATTCCACATGTAAATTCTGGTCATTAACTTTAGCCTTAAAACAATAGGCAGGAAGTCTTTAGCCGGACTGGAACTGACTTGTAAAACATCAAAGGCAGTGATTAAATAATTTTAATTTCAAAGGACCAACAAGAATGTTTGACTTAGCTTTCTATACAGCAGAAGGCAATGTTGCCACATTGTTTTAAGTTCAACATTCACAGTGTTTACAAATAATAGAATTATGTACCAAATTCCATTTGACTAGGCTGGCAGCCTTCACCCTTCTTTACCAGTCTTCACAGTTGCTATCCAAACTTAAAACCTACTACCGTAGCAACTGATGGGACACCTGCTGAATACCTACGGTTGGCTGCCAATGAACTTCCTTTGCTATATCCATCTGGAAGACCTCCTATATTATCCCCCTCCATAAAGGCAGTAACTCCACCAGCCTCACCAACTATCACCCATAGCCACCCTGCCTCCACTAGCTAAAATATTTGAGAAATGTATACACCACCAACTTATGCCATACCTGCCTTAACAACCAACTTCTCTCTCCTACTCAACATGGATTTCGGCCTTCTCATAGCACAACCACCGCCCTACTCTCTTTCACAAACACACAGGTAATTTAATTTCTGCCATATTCTTAGACCTATCAAAGGCCTTTGATATGGTCAACCATTTTAAACTAGTACAAGCCCTTACTGACCTTGGCCTTAGTAGCCAAGCATTAATTTGGTTTCAGAACTATCTACAAGGAAGGCAACAAGCAGTTCGGTAGTACAACAACCTATCCACACTGCTACCCATCACCATAGGAGTCCCACAGGGTTCCATTTTTAGGTCACCTCCTGTTCTCCATTTTCACCAATAACCTCCACAGCATCTATCAAGATGCAATAGTTATACAGTATGCTGATGACTCAACATTTGTCCGTTCAGCCAATAATTCTCAGAAACTCCTCTTTATAATGAAAAAAGCCTTCCATACCACCAAAAACTGGTTTGTTAACAAAATCCTAATATTAAATCCCCCCAAAAAAACAAATTGTTGCTATTTACACCTAACAAATCCACCACAATACCCAGCCCATTTAATACTGTGTCCAGGGATGGGACTGTCATCTCCCCTGACACTCACACTAAATTGTTAGGAGTGACCATTGATAATAACATCCGATTTGATCAGCATACAAATCAAACCATTAAAATATCCAAAAAAAACTGAGCAGTCTATATAAAAATAAACTATTTCTAACACATCCTGCTAGGATAAAAATTGCTCAAACTCACCTACTTTCCACACTGTTTTATGCCTCACCCATTCTCACCAACTTACCCAAAACCATACTTGCCAAACTCAACACCTGTTCCAATCAAATTGCAAAATTTGCTACTAGTGCCCCCTACCAAGCCCACTACTGCCATTCCCTAAAACAACTTGACTGGCTTGAATTCCCTAATCTCCTAAACTATCATCAACTTTCCTTTGTTCACAATCTCCTACCTACTACTCCCAGACAAAACTCCAGCTCTGGCTAATCTACTAGAACTACAAGCTAAAACTGGACAACTTTGCTCTAGCGACAAAAAATTAATCAAGGTCACCAAGACCAACAGCACATCAGGGGACTCCCTCTTCCCTAACTACACAGGCAAAATTTGGAACACCCTACCTACTGCTATTACCTCAGCAAGCTCAAAGGTTACTTTTAAAAGACTCCTGAAAGAACACCTAAAGCACATATGGATATGCACATGTTCCCACCTGGCTGACCCTCCCACCCCCACCCTCTCCCCTTACTCTTGCCCTCTGACTTCAGCTTCATCACCAAAAGAATGCAACTTCTCTGGCTTCCTTCCAGTTCCACTACTAATTCTAACCCCTTAGTCAATACCCATATATCACTGCTAGGACACTCTGTTATCTATCCACTAAACTTTTCACTTTATACCTCTACTCTTACGTTATATTTAAGCTACTTGCGCCTCCTGCTTTTCCTACTTAACCCGTTATCCAGTTTCCCATCTCTGTCTCTTCTCCTGCTACTATACACCCTACTATTTCTAATCTTTGCTCTCTTTATTGCTATACTCCCTACTGTAGCTAACCTGCTCACAACTCAACTGTATAAAGCAAAAATGCAACCCCTACTAACAATGTCCACCCTTATGTAATGCCTCAACCTAAAACTGTAGAACATGTTCCATCTATGTAAATATGTTAAATCTTAAGCTTCAATGCTATGTTACTAGTCAATGTTAAGTTTGCTACTATCTGTATAAATTTGAATGCTTCTGTATACACCTTATATTTTGCTTAAAATTTAACTGTGGAGCTTTTTTTCCCTGGGCCGCTGCTGAAAATGGACATGCATCCAGTCAAACTTTCCTGGTCAACAAATGTAAAATAAAAACATAAATAAATAAAATGTTATCACCTCATGGAAATACAGATTTTAGTTTCAGATAAAAATCTCGTTGTCCACATTTTCTACACATTTCCCTTCCTGTTATATATATTGCTGTTCCTGCTTAATCAAAATTGTATTTCCCACTCTTCTCATAAAAAAGAACACCTTATATCCATCCTATACATTCCTTGTTTCTGCTATGTTTTTTTTCTCTCTCTCTCTCTCATGCAGTCTAGGCCAAATATTTAACATTCTTTATGTGAAGTAATACTTTTTGATCCATGGAACGAGAAATGGTACAGGAAAGAAGCCTAAAAGTCTTAATATTTCTAGCTGAATTGTAGCTTTCATATCAGGATACAAATTTTATTTTGACCGCCCCTGTAGATGAATGGCACTGGTGCCAAAACATTGTGGCAGTGAACACTTATGAAACTATTTGGGATTTTCTCTTGGAGAAAAATGGTACTTCAATAGATATTTAAAAAATACATTTTCTTTTATGGAGAGGGAAGTACACTAAAAAGAGCTGCAGTGTTGTTTGCAAGCAATAATACACAACACAGTGGGCATTACATGCAAATAATGGATCACCCAGCAGTGTCAGGCCTCCTCACCTCTGGAAAGTCCATTGTCTCCTTCAGTGTTCAACCAGATAGGCATTACGGTAATTAGAAATTAGATAATCAATGAAGTGTTTTTGATATGTTTTTATAGATTTTATTAGTAAAATAAATATTATGTACAGAGTTCTGATGTAAAATAGTTTCTCTACTACATTTTTATTAGACGCTGTAGCTTAATACAGAATTATGAATTTTTGTTCCTTATGTAAAACTAGAACCATCACCCACCATTGTTTATTTCACACAGGTTTACACACATGCCCACAATCAGACACACGCACGCGCACTTGTACAAACACAGCTACACAGAGATATTTATATACACAGGTACACAATCACATATACAGATACATGTGCAAACACACACACACACTTACAGAAATACACACACACACACACACACACACACACACACACACACACACACACACACACACACACACACACACTTAGAAGCAGTTTATGTTTTATAGTGCTTTTTTGTATTTGTTTAAAATAAGCATTGTTTTGTGTTGAAGTATTAATTCCTGGAAACAGTGGGTATTCAGATGTTTCAGGCTCAAAACAGACAACATGTGAAGCACATATGTTTAAGAAATGTTTAATTATTTGTTTAATGAAGTACTTTCCTCCTAATGAAAGAAATAGTGCCACTGTTTTTTTGTCCCGGTTGACACACTGATTTTGTATCATTAGTAGATGCTTTTGTTTTCCACTGGGCTGTCATGTATATTAATTTACCCCTTTGGACCTCTGAGTGGCCAAGAGAAGCTCATTACTTTAGTTTATTTTCAAAGTCAGATTATTTGAATTCTTGTTTTCTTTCATATTAGGCTTTAATGTCTCACTTATGCTATTTTAACACAAGACTGTAATAAACAATAAGATGCTGGCATGATTACTGGTTCGGCAGACTTAATGGTTTTGTGTGGGATATACATTCTTTATTTTACGTCCTGATTTTAATTATTAAGTAGCTTTCTGGTTTATTTTTGTCATAATGACTGCTCCAATAAAATAGGCTGATGCAGAAATACAATGCCAAACATTTCAAAAATTTATTTTCATCTGCTTTTGATAAATATGTAACTATGCCTCCAAATATTCTGTATCTGTTCCTTTATAGATTGCATAGCAGAAGACATTATTTTCAAGTTTAGTCCACTGCAGGTGTGCCTTACTAATTCTGTGGAAAATCTGACAACATCATTAGTCCCTGAAATGAATAATTTTATGGTTTGTGGTAATGTAATGTTGCTTAAGATTATTTTCCTTCAGTCAATGTTTTGGTGACCTCTTCCATTCCACACCAGAGCTAAATGTACTAAAATGGTATAATCGCTGTTTCGATTGCCCCCGTGAATGTAGTTTTCAGCTATGAGGCAATGAGCATTTTGATGGCGAACAGTCACACAGAGCATAGGCTCACTGCTTAGCTTAATTTACAGTTTTGATCAGTAGAATTTTTTATTTTTGTTGTTATCGTTTCTGCTTGCTATTGAATGTTAAGTAAACACGCAACATGTCAGTCACACAAAGCTGTTTGACTTTTGGGGGGGGGGGCAAAGCTCCAGACATCCTCTAAACCCAATTGCTTCATATAATCAACTCAAAGGTTGTAGCACCTCAAACTGCAGTGCATGCTTCGTTCTCATACCTGTGAACTTTTCACACAAGTGTCCTCACACAGGTGTTCATAACACCAGTGCTATACTCCCATTTAAATTGAACGGGTTACTTTGACATTATTACAAAGTGCTGTGCTTGCCACTTATAATTAATCAAATGATAATTAAATGAGTGGCTCAAAACCTGGTGCACACAACAAGGATTTGATGTAATAGGGAAGAGGTGAATTCATGGGAGAAGAAATAACTTTATTGCTAATGGCAGTCTTCACCTAAGCCAGCTGGGCATGATCTTTCTAAAAGAAAAGCATGAACACTATTTCAGCTCAAAGTTTTTTTTACGGTACAATATAAGAGTTAGACTAAACTAAAAGCTAAAATGTGGTGTAGGATTGGATGATGTGGACAAAAAAGAAGAATAAAACAGGTGCAGAGAGAGAGAGAGTAAAAAGAGAGTGAGGAGGTTTATGGAAAGGTTTTGCTAAAACAACAGAAGATGACAAAAAGAAATTAGTGCACTACAGGAATCAATATAGTAGGAGGGATGGTTACTGAACAAGTGATGGAAGCAGGGGTGACAGACACTGGGATTAGGACAAGCCTGTGTGAAGCTTGTACAGAACACAGGAAGGACTAAGTAGGAGGAAGAATGGTGAAATATGAGCAGACTCATTGCTGGGCAAGGGAGATGAGCAGTATAAGAAGAAAAGGAGGACCAATAAATATGATGCATCAAATTTAAGAAATGGAGGGAAGGAAGAAATGCTGGCATGGCACAGTATGCAGATCACCTGATGCCAGAGAAAACGATTATGTTAAACTAAAAGGAAGGAGCCACAGCTGGGACAGGGTGAAATGTGATAATAACAATGGATCTTGCAGCAATGGAATGGAATGAAACTAAAGATTCCTGCTATCTGATCTATAGCGAACAAAGACAGTATATTTGGGAGGTTTGCTTACAGTTTTATCAAAAACAGATGAAATCTTATTTGACTAACGTAACTGACTCCTCCATGTACAATGACTGTGTCAAAAGGCTATCTTTGAGTAACGTACCCAACAAAATCAGGTAAATTTGAGAGTTTTAGTCCTCCCATGTAAGACAATGTAATTATTTCCTTTCCTAAATTAGTCAATGATCTGATGGTTTTGTGAAGCATAAAATCACCTATTACTAAAATGCATTTAAAGGAAATCAATTCATATGTTCTTTTTTCATGGTTTCAGGCAAGAGTCCTAATTTAGAAGGGACTAAAGCTGCTACCTAATGATCTCCTTTTTAACTTTTGATCACATGACTTGAGTCCCCTGCATGTTTACAAGCTCTATCATAATGTCTAGCTGCCTGCATATCATCATAGTTGGAAAACATTAGTTCTCCAGGTTCAGCTAAGAATAGCTGTGAAGAGCAAGCTAGTGGGGAGGTCGATTATCAATTGTAACCTTGAGAAATGCTATCAGCGATAAGCCCAACATTTGGCAAACTGTCTGGACCAGCTAACCTTGCTGGCACAGCTAGAAGTGAGACATATTGTGTGAATGCATCAGCATAGCATAGCAGTGCTGTCATGAGTCCACCTTTTGTAGAAGAGCAATACTCCATTTTGTATAAGAGAACACTATAAACAGTATGTTTCGTAACTGCATATATTAGTTAGCTGTTTGAGAAACTGCTTGAACACTGATGCTTAGAATTATATTATATTCTGCTAATCCAGCGAAAGCATACAGACCTTGAAAGGCAGGTCTCTTAAGTAAGTGTGTAACCAAATGTATCCAAAGCTCTATCTGCTTTGCTTAAGGAATGCATTATTAACTTGGTCAAAGGACACAGTTGTTTTTTCTGAACTAAATCTGCTTCTGTTTTTCTACATGAAAGAGTATAAAGTAATGCTATACAGTCAGCTTACTGTCGGGCAGACAAGATCATTCACTGGACTCCCATCATGAAGAAGAGTCACTTTTGGTCAAAGGTGCCTGTATCCTTGTAGTTACTTAGAGAGTCTAAAAAGCAGTGAGACAAAGATCTAGTAATAGGTGATTCTATGCTTCATAAAACCATCAGACCATTTCAGTCTGATGAAACCAGTCTGTTATAGCTTTGCTGAAAGCTGTGTGACAGTATTAATAAACAACAAGATGCAGACAAGACCATTATTTCAAACAGTTTTGTAGAGTGGCAAAGAATCAGTGGCAAGTCAGCCAGGTCTGAGGGGCATTTATCCAGTGCCATTTCTTGAAGCAACTTTATTATACATTCTCAGAGGTGACTTGCTGGTTATGTGACTTGCTCAAGGTCACACAGTAGGTAAATGAGAGCTGAGTGAATCAAACTATGTAGCCTTGTATATTGTTAGACAGATGTGTTGTCATGAGATAATTGTTAACTTTATTTAATAATAATATAAAATTGCATTTATCTTTTGTAGGTAATAGCCATGCAAACTCCATGTACTTGCATGGCTTAACTCACAACAACATATCTGTCTAACAGGAACTGTAGCTCACAGACTTAACCCTTTGTGCCAACTGCCTGACTGACCTACCTGACCTCTTTAACCATGAGAGCTGATAGTAAACCATATTTATATTCTGGGCAGAAGGGTAAAATGGGACATGGTTTTAATGGATTCTGGAGCCATTTGCTGACAGATGCTTGTCATACTACTCTCTTGTCAGGATTTGAGAATTCAGTAGTAAAAGCATGCTTTCTCAGTAAAACAACCTCCTAGGAAAAGAAATTCCGATGTCTTTTCTACTACACCACTAGTGTGATTCTACAATACTGGGAATGGATTATAAAACACCTTGGATGTGACAGACTTAGTTAACAAGGTATTATGGAGAGATAAGACTCAGCAAGATTGCAGTGTAGTACCACAGAGATTTCAAGTGCCAAAAGTTGCTAGTGTTTAAACAAGACTTGTTGACATGATATCCACATTTATGGGCACAAAACAAATCAAACTAAAGTGAATGTCATTTCTTTACATGACCGAATATCTTATTATCAAAAACAGTATACTATTCCAAAAAATGTAGGAGATGAAATTCAAAAATGTGTAAAACAATGGGAAGATCAGGGCATACGTAAGGAAGCTGTGTCAGTCTGTCTAATTCTGCTATGTCGCCAGTTATAAGTCTGATAGTTTTTTTTTTTTCATTTTGATACACAGTAGTGGTCATATTTATAAACTCAAGAAATATGATAGTGTAGTATTTCTTCCAATTCTTTCTTATGGTTTTATGAGCCACAGAAAGAATGCACCCAAAAAGGTATTTAGCTTTAGTTAAACTACAAGGAATTAGTAGCTCCCTTTTTTAATTTCTCCAAGTCTTTTGGGTTTCTATTACATGTTTATATCACGTTATCGAAAGCCGAAAACACTGAACACCATTTAATCGAACCTAAATAATCTAAAGCACAAAATATCGAACATTCAGAACGGAGAATATTTTCCCAGGGAAAAAAATCGCTATTCCGAAACACATTCACACCAAAAAAAAAGCAATCCACACACTTACACTTAAAATCATACATCTAACCCTACATTAAACTATACAAACACTACTATCTATCCACTTATCTTAACCCAACCCTAACCTCAAGGTCCGTCACTATCGCACACTCGCCTTACCCGCGCCCTAACCCTAACTCACTTAACCCACCCCTAACCCTAAACTCGGTCACAATCGCACACTCACCTCACCAGCACCCTAACCCTAACTCACGTAACCTGTGCCCTAAACCTAACGTCCACACAATCACACACTTACCTGAAACCCCGTAACTTTCCACCACAGTGCTAAAAATAGCGAAGCCACAGAAACGGACAACCGAATTCTTTCCCTAGGAAAGAATTCAATGTTCTGCAGCTTTGCTATTTTTAGCATTCGATGCATAGTGTTCGATATTGTGGCATTCGACATTATCGGCTTTCAATAATGTGATATGAACCCTCTATTACAGTGATGGGAATGGACCCCATTCCTAAGTCCAAGTACAATTAAAGTTCATGAAATTAGTATTGTTTCAGTCTTTAATGTCAGCCAGAAGTGCTCTTCATAACACCCACAATGTGCCCTGTAATGACTCCTGCAATTTGTATGGAGTTACATGTATTGGTAACATATCTAAATATGATTGTAGATTATTTTTTACAAGACCCGTTGCTCCTACTACTATTGTAACTGTCTGGGTATCTTTTTTTCACACTGCTCTCATTTCTGCCTAAAACTCCTGATATTTTATGACTTTCTGTCTCTGTACACAAGACAATGTAGTCAATGGGTGTGGCGATGTCAATGATCAATGCTACTTTTGTCTTCTTTTCATGGACCACTATATCCGGTTTTCAGGTCTATATTACCAGAGCGAATACCAAAACACCGACACGAATTGCGTGAACCATGAGAATACTGAATGCACTGAACCACAAAATTTTAAATCTCGAACTGTCATAGTCAGCCAACCTCACCACCCGCTACATACTACCTACCCAAACAAAATAAATAAACCACATACATACCCTAACCAAACCCTACTTCTAACCCTAAAGTGAAGCACCAAAACCCTACTTCTAACCCTACACTAAACCCCACATACACAACTATCTATGCACTATCCTTAACCCCTCCCTAACCCTAAGGTCTGTAACTACCGCACACTTTCCCAACGAAAATATACACAAACAAAATAAATAATCCACATACATACATTTACCAAAACCCTACTCCTAACCCTACACTAAATCTTACATACATAAACTATCTATGCACTTACCTTAACCCGCACCCTAACCGTAAGGTCCGTAACTATCGCACACTTACCTTATGGAGCTATACCACAGACGGGGGCCAGCCATGGTAATTCGACATTTCCAAATTTGCGGTTTTGGACGATCGCTGTAATGCCGGTTCACACAATACGTGTCAACGTTTACAGATTCGCTTAAATGGACTTTTGCTCTTGTAATAGGGAACCCAGTTTTCTAGCATCTATCTTTTGAACTGTTGGTAATGGGTAATCCCATGTAATGTAAACTTCATCTTTTTCTATGATGATTTATGGCTCACATTTCCAGTGTTTTTCAGCCACTTCTATACCATAATGTTTGCACAATCCCCAGTGCAACAGTCTTGCCTTATTATACCTTTCAGCCTACAGACCTTCCACCATTAGTATGTCACAACCATGAATGAGGTGTGTGAATGTTTTTAATTCTGTTTTACAAAACCTACATTTGTTTGTTTCACCCACATGTTCAAAGGACATTGTAAACCAGTGTGTACGTAGCCCACTATCTTGGGCCAATATTAACCTTTCATCTCTTGGTTTGAATTTGCCTCTCCTTACCCATTCCTGCGTTCATCCCAGATCAACATGAGGTTCTTCCAGAAGCTTATACTTGCAACTATATTTATGCATTTTCCACATTTCTTGCCTTCTCATCTAGTCATTCACCTAATAGTCTTTCTTTTGTTTTGTTTTTTGCCACATTCAGTTGCTTTCACTACATTTGGGTCTTGTGAGGTCAGTAGATGTGTGGAGTCCCACAATTGCAGATCTATACATGTTATCATTTTCAAGGAAGCTCATCTCTCCTTCGGAACGTGGAATATATAATCTTGGTATGCACTGATTTTTATAAATTATTTGGTGAGCATAAAGCATCCTTCTTGTTTTCCTATCTAATCTATTCAACATGTTTTGGGGCCAGTCAATCACTCCAAAACTGTAACTTAGGACAGGAAGAGCAAATTGGTTTATAGCTTAGATTTTGTTCCTAGATGTCAATGCTGTTTTCAGGATTAATTTAAGTCTTCTAAAGTATTTCTTACTGAGTTTTATTTGTGTTTGTTCTTTTTTTTGTTGATACTTCATCAATTCCCAAATATCTATACACTCCTTCTTGCTCAAGTTCTTTTATATAACATTTTTGTCCCAAACTGATGTTTTCTTGGTGCTGCATTTTTCCTGCTTTAAATGTTGCTTTTGCACATTTATCAAGACCAAATGACACTCTTATATCATCTGAAAAAGTTTTGATAACTTGCAGTTGTGCTTTCAGTTCCTCATTTGATGAGCTATACAGCGTTAAATCACTAACAAAGATAAGAAAGATAAGAAGTCTTTACACTTTGTTGTTTTCTAGAAGTCAAAATATAGCCATGGCCTAAGCTGTTAAATAAACAGCTTAATTGGTTAAGGGCAAGGCAAAATAGCAGTGGTGACAGAGAGTCACTTTGGAATATCCACATTTGAATTTTTAACCCTGGAATAATACTTTTGTCTTTTATCATGTCCATATCACTAATTGGTAGCAGTAAGTAATATTAGCTGTTTAGTCAGGATTAACTGATACAACCACAATACTTCAGTGAATATTTGAGATTTCATCTAAAAAAGCCTCAGTATCTTGCCATTATAAATAATATGTAGTCATTCTTCCTTATCAGATGTTTGGGAGGGTGGCCTAATGGTTAAGGTATTTGCCTTACAAACACAACATACAGGGTTTGAATCTCACAGGGGATAATTGGCTAGGCTTAAAATGCCTTGCAAGTGCAGTTAGTCTAGTTCTAATCTATGAACATTTCCAACAACTTTTTTCTTAATGATTTTACCTGTTTTATGTGGTACCAGAGAAATTTAATGAAGAGATGGTTTATATCTTTTATCAGCTCATTATTAAGGAATTAGTAAGGTAGTTTGTACATGTCTCGCAAGGGCAGTTAGCCTAGTACTAATCTATGAACCTATGAACATTTCCAACAACTTTTTTCTTAATGATTTTACTTGTTTTATGTGGAGTAAGAAAAAAAAAACTCTGAACAAATTTCCTTTTAAAACATTTCCAAAAGAACTCAGACATTTTGTTGTTAGGACCTTAATATTATTTACAGATCAGATTCCAAAAACCTCAGGTAGTTAGTTTGATGCATACATTTCCAGTATGATTTGTATATTCGAGTTTTGAATGGCAGTGTAAGTGTATATAATTTGGAGAGAGAAGATTTAGAGGTAATAGTTCTTGATAGACTAGAATTAATATATTGCAAAACAGGAGTAAATATTTTTTTTCAGAATTGGTTATATTGTGTATCTCTTGTAAAATTAACTGTCTAAAACTCTAAATAATGAACTAGCCATTGAGGTCTAACTCATAATTATGCATTACTACCTGGGATAGTGAAGCCCTTAAACTCTTTGTTTTTGTAATATTAGATCCCCTATAATCTCTGGTGCATAGGATACTGGAAAATGGAGAAATACAATCTGTTTAATAAAGTATCTGGAAGTGTTTAATACTATAGGGCAGAACTACAAAAGTACAAGTAGTTATCTAGTATAAAGTGCATCTTATTATTCAAACAATGTGCTACTTTCAATGAATTTTTTTAGTTTCACATCTTCATAGTTTTGTACATGAATTCTGTTCAGTTTGTATAAAGAATTTAACCAATAAATAATTGTTTTAAAGTGTTATGAAAAAACATACACTTCTATATCAGTGAAGCCATTTCTTCCCTGCTACCATGATCTGCTATGATGATTGGATGCTGTCCTAGGTTTATTTGGGTACCAGAGAAATTTAATGAAGAGATGGTTTATATCTTTTATTAGCTCATTATTAAAGAATTAGGTAGTTTGTACAATATGCAGAATCTTTTGATAGTAAAATCATTTTAATTAATATGAATTTGTCTTGAAATAAAAAAATAATAGTTAATTCCTGTTCTTAATTAATGAAGTTTTGTCATTAATTATATTGTTATAGTTGAGTCTAATGATCTTGTTAATTTCTTTGGCTAAGGTTATTTCCAAATATTTTACATTATCTTTGTACCAGTTATAATTGTGTTACTGTTTCAAGGCTGGGTTTATGTTCTGTTCAAATCATATAATGTTAATGGTCTTTTGATTAATTTTTAAACTGGTGGTTTCTTTAAAGTACTGTAAAACACTAGGCAGTGTAGTTCTAGATACGCTGATATCGCTTAGTATTAATAAAATATAATTGTCAAATAGCCGAATTTTAGAATGGCAGTTGCTATTAATGTTAAAACTAGTAGTGATGGCTAGTCATGGGGTCACTCTAGCAGTCACCTGCAGCTGCTGGAGAGACCCCTGAGGTTTCTCACCAAGAACATTCAGGGTCTTCAACACATGACCTACATGGACAGAATGAAAGCTCTGTCACTGTACTCTGTATATTATAGGCTATGGAGAGGTGACTTGTGCCTAGCCTACAGAGCAGTCTTGGACCCTGTCCTAATGGAAATGCTGCACATAACAAGTTAAATGGGAAAAGATTCATTCACTCACTCTAGGTATCTTAACCTAGCCTGTGACATTAACAGAACATGCTGGAGAGACAGATATATCTGCCAGAGATTGCCACTCTGGAACAAACTCCCAATTCACATAAAACAGAGCTCCTCAATGATCCTATTTAAGCGTAACTTAGACAACTGGATGAGAGATTGTAAATTTACCCAGGGGGCGTCACCTGTATCCCTTTTGGATAAGGGCTGTTGGTGCTGATCATAGACACACACTGCAAATATAGACCATACAACTTAGTCAATAAGGGAACAAAGGTATAACATGGCTAGGCTTATACATGCCCTAGAGCCAATAGCCTAGTAACCTCATATGAACCTATAAGCAAGCAATAGTATTTTTATCTAATCTAATAAAGTTTACTAGTGGTTCTATAACTAAAGTCAAAAGTAACAGGGATAAAGGGCATCCTCGTTTAGTTTCTCTAGCAGTTTTAAATGAATAGGAAATAAAACTGGCTAACTTAACATACACCACAGAGTTCTGACATAATTAGTTTTAATAGCTTTATAAAAAGAGCAAGGAAACAAAATGTTTTCAGTGTTATATATATATATATATATATATATATATATATATATATATATATATATATATATATATATATATATATATATATCTATAACAAATTAATTGAAACAAATGCTCTTTCTGTGTCTAAACATATTGTTAGTTGTACTTACTATTAGCATAATCGATGTAGTAATCTTTTATATTGTCTTGTGCTTGTCTATTTAAATTAAAATCTATTTGGTCTTCACCAGCTTATAAAAGAAGCATCATTTTTAATCTCTTGGCAGGTATGAACATAAAAAGTTTATAAACTATGTTTCTGTGTTCAAAAGTGGCATGGGAAAATAGGAAGAACGTACAGGTGGGTCCTTATTTTGCTTTAAAATTAGTGAAATCAAAGAGTACAGCAATAACAGATGGCGATGATGTTCATTTAACACCGTGAAAAATACTTGTTACAATAAAAGAGTTTTGCCCTGTGGAAGTAAGCTATCCTTTTTAGAGATAATCTCATCTGTTCAAGAGCTACAGTAGTGTTAAATGTCTTAATTTGTTGCTTTATTTCTGTCAAGGCTATTGTTTTCATTAGCATTCTAATATTCTCTTTGGATAATTTACTCTCTATATTTTCTGTACGAAAAGATAATAAATTAGTTTCTAGAATGACAGATATTTCTTTATTAATCACTACATAATAATCTTTAAAGCCTTTTAAAATATCTACAATAATAGTCTACCTCTATTTTAAATCATCGTAAGATCTCTATCTGATTAGTTTTGAAATTATTTTTGATCTATTGGCTTGTAGGAGTAAGACAACAAGAATGTAGTGTTATTTTTTTCCAAGTGCTATTTCTACTTTATTATTTAATAATCATCATTGTCATCAACCCTCTTTTTCCCCATTTTTCTACATGTGATTAGGGTGTTGCATCAACTTTTGCCACCTCTCTGAAATCAGTGCCACTCTCCTACCTTCCTTGACAGTAATGACAGACTGCCACAGGTCTTCTCTCATGCAATCCGTCCATCTCTTGGGTGGATGTCCTCTTTTCCTCTTGCTTTCTTCCTGTCTCTCCCAAATTTTCTTCACCAAATCATTTTCTGTGTTCCTGTGTCTGTGCCTGAACCACCATAATCTGTTCTTCTTGACATGCTTTGCAATTAGGGCCTCTTTGCCTTTTGATCTGATGTCCTTATTTTTTCATCTGTCCCATAGTGTGCATCATACTGCCCAGCTCAGGCTCTTCATCTCCATCACCTCTAGCTTCCTCACCTGTTCTGCCTTCCCTGCCAGATTTCTGTGCCATTGAGCAGCAGTGGTCATCACCATACTTTCCAGCTTCTTTTGTATTCGTCTGCCGCACTCTACCCCTGGCACCTTATTTTATTTATTTATTTGTTTACTGTTTTTTTTCCAAATGGCTTTAGTCAAAACACCTTTTCAGCAGAGACCCAGGGAGAAAATCTCCAACATATTGCTGATAGCTTTAAAAAGGCATTCAGTAATACACATGAACAGACATTAAGTAATATACAGTAACAATGACACATTAATTTCCTAATTAGAATTGCATTTATATGAAATAAAGACAACTTTACAACATAAAAGATACTTATGCATTAGTAGATACTAAACACTGAGCATTTGAGAAGGTGTATTAAGTGGGTTTATCAAATATATAATAGATCATGTGCTTACTGCTTAGACATTCAAAGAAATGGAGGTGAGAGAAGGAACTAGGTAGGGCAGAAAATGTTAATATTGTAGTAAACAGGTGGGGTATAAAACAGATTCATAGCTAATTATATATATATATATATATATATATATATATATATATATATACACAAATATATATATAGCTATCATAAGATTTATATTAGAAGTTTAGAGGTGGGGGTGAGCAGTGTCACAAAACTATGTATATGGCTGGGAGATGCTAGTAAAGTTATTCAGGTATTGGTGAATACTGGTTGAGAGACATAGGATTCTGAATGAAGAGACATTTTTGACAATATGGCAAGCTGAAGACAACAGTGGCATTTATTCTGGAGATATACAGGAGCAGATCCATTAGTTTAATAGAAGTTTTAGTTGTGTTTTAAATGAGTTCATGTTCTGAATGGCTTTCGGTGGCAGTAGGATGTAGTTCCATAGTTTATCTACACTGTTTGAATACACAGAGTCACTGCAGTATTAGATGCTTTTGATTATAGTGATTAGTGCTTTTTCTCTACAGCATACAATTCTATTGGGGGAGTAGTGTTGTAGTAAGTTGTTAAATGCTAGGCAATTTTCTTCTTATAGAAAAGTTTGTGTATTGTAGCTAGCTGAGAAAGGGCTACGTGATTTGATTACTCTAACCAGTTTAATTCTCTGAGGGCTAGGCAGTAGTCTGTTTACTGCAAATGTGGCTATTTTATACTAAGAACGCTCAAGCTTGGACAGCTGTGAGACCTGAAGGTTAGGTCTCCATAGAGGAGAGATGGCAATAAGAAAGAGGCTGTACATCTTCTGCTTATGACAGTGAGGTAACCATAAACAAAGAAAAAAGCACCTTTAAAGGAAGACTGATCAACACACAATAGCAAAAGTATAAAAAGTGGCTTCCACCAAAACTGGAGGATAAAATTCTTCTTTAATAAAATGTAGTTCTTAAAAGCATTCAAAAAAGTCTCAGGCCAAAACCAGAAAAAATGGATAAGCACTTTCAGTGTATAACCTTTATTAGATCCTTAGTTTTTCATCCTCTGAGTTACTTATGTTTAAATTGAGAGCAACCAAAAACTTCAAATAAGTAATTAACATGCCCTTTTGTCTTGCATCCCATTCTCCTGTAGCCTTTCAAGTTTCATTATATTATTGTCCGAAAGTTTCAACAGCTTCAGCTTACTCTGTTTGTTTTCAATGAACACTGAAGCCTCTTCTTCCTGCAGCTTAAAGAAGTCTATTAGCAGCTTCATATATCGAAAACTAGTTTCGATATTAATTTCTTGTCATTTGGCAAGCAGCTCTGGATATGTGTTGCCATAACTCAGCATACACCTAACTCTTACTTCCCTTGGTATTATATTATGATGAAGGCAAGCTTCCATGTGGAAGTGTTGCCAGGTCTATATCACGAAATCAAACTTCCAAAATATCGACCACCATAAGTTCGAACTTGGAAGATCGAATTCAGATAACAACGAAACTTCAAAACAGCAAATTTTTTCCCAGGGAAAAAATTTGCTGTTCCGAAAAACACACCCATAACACAATCACACCAAATACCTTCAAAACCTACACTAAACCTAACATACGCTACAATCTATGTACTATCCTTAACCCAGCCCTAACCCTAAAGTCCGTCACTACCGCACACTTAACTGACCTGTGCCCTAACCCTAAAGTCCATCACTTTCGCACACTTACCTGACCCACGCCCTAACCCTAAAGTCCGTCACTATCGCACACTTACCTGACCAGCACCCTAACCCTAAAGTCCGTCACTACTGCACACTTACCTGACCCGTGCCCTAACCCTAAAGTCCATCACTATCACACACTTACCTGACCCGCGCCCTAACCCTAAAGTCTGTCACTGCCTGTTCATACACTTACCTTGACCCGGTCCAAAAATGCCGAAGCTGCAGAAACGGCCAACCAAATTCTTTCCCTGGGAAAGAATTCGGGTTTCTGCGGCTTCGACATTCTCACCTTTTGAACTACCAAGTTCGGCCTTCCGGTATTCGGCGTTCTTCATGTTCGATTTCACGACAGGAACACATGTTGCCACTGTAATCTTTTAAGTTTATAAGCAGCATTTTCTACTTCATTGTAAATGCGTTCAAAATCAACATTTGTTTCTTCATTTAGTACACAATTAGTTCCATCATTCAAGTTCAAATGAAACAGCGGTTTTGCAATACCTGTATACAGTGAAGGGTTATTTTTCTGCATCGTTTCAATATTTAAAATGTTCCCTGCTTCCACAGTCTGCATGTAATTTGAAATGTTCAGCTCGCTAGGTAAGGTGCTTTTAACAAAATAAGCACAACCAAAAACAAAGAAAAAAGCACCTTTAAAGGAAGTCTGACTCAACAGACAATAACAAAAGTATAAAAAGCGGTTTCCACCAAAACGCGAGGATAAAATTCTTCTTTAATAAAATATAGTTCTTAAAAGCATTCAAAAAAGTCTCAGGCCAAAACCAGAAAAAATGGATAAGCGCTTTCAGTGTAAAACCTTCATCAGATCCTTCGTTTTTCATCCTCTGAGTTACTTATATTTAAATTGAGAGCAACCAAAAACTTGAATTAACTAATTAACACGCCCTTTTATGTCGGACAGACAAAAGAGCGTGTTAATTACTTAATTGAAGTTTTTGGTTGCTCTCAATTTAAATATATGTAACTCAGAGGATGAAAAACTAAGGAACTGATGAAGGTTATACACTGAAAGCGCTTATCCATTTTTTCTGGTTTTGGCCTGAGACTTTTTTGAATGCTTTTAAGAACTACATTTTATTAAAGAAGAATTTTATCTTCTCGTTTTGGTGGAAGCTGATTTTTATACTTTTGTTATGTCAGTGAGGTAAGGTTTTACTCTGTATGATGTACCTAGTTTGATGAGTGTTTTTAAGTAAGTGTGACACATGGTTGAATTCCAACTGGTCATCTGTGATATAATTTTGTGTGGTTTACTTATTCTATTATTTTGTCTTTGGTAGAAGTGACAGTGAATACTGTCATTTTAGTGGAGATGTGTTTTGGGGTAAAGAGCAGTAATTCTTTTATTAAGGTTTAGTAGTAGCTGTCAAATAGGTTATATATCAGAACATCTAAGTATTAAAACTTCAAATGTTCTGATATAGAACACTATTCAGCGAACGCTAAGAATAGCGAAGCTGCAGAACAGCAAATTCTCTCCTCAGGAAATAATTTGGTTGGCCGTTTCTGTGGCTTCGCTATTCTTAGCACTGTGGTGGAAAGTTACGGGTTGGGTTCAGGTAAGTGTGCGATTGTTTGTACGTTAGGGTTAGGGACGGGTTAAGTGAGTTAGGGTTAGGGCACGGGTTAGGTGTGTGTGCGATAGTGACAGACTTTAGGGTTAGGGGCGGTTTAAGTGAGTTAGGGTTAGGGCGCGGGTTAGGTGAGTGTGTGATAGTGACGGACCTTAGAGTTTGGGTTAAGGTAAGTGGGTAGATAGTAGTATATATTTAGTTTAGTGTAGAGTTAGATGTAGGAATTTAAGTGTATGCGTGTGGTTGCTGTTTGTTTGATGTGCTTGTCTTGTGTGTATGTATTTCAGAGCAGCAAATTGCTGTTCTGAATGGTCGATATTTTCATGTTTAGATGTTTTGGGGCCGATGAAATAGTGTTCACTATTTTCATCTTTCGATAACGTGATATAAATGCATCAAATATTTAGCCACATTTCAATTGATGAGAAAGATTGTTGTGTAAGATCCTGCAATGTGGTGAGAGATTTGGCAGAGCAGATTAAGCTTGAGTCATCATTTTATTGAACTTGAGAAGCATTTTTGTAGCAGTGTAGAGGTCATTGATGAATATGTTGAAAAGTATGAGGGCTAGTATAGATCCTTGTGGGACACCAATAGGTACAGGCAAGATATTGGAGAAATAATTTTTCCATTTCACTGCTTGTGATCTGTTTGAGAATAGCTACCAAACCATTGCAATGAAGACTTGGTGAGCTCTGTGGATGATAGTTTACACACAAGAGTTTCTGGACATGGTGGAGATTAGGCTTCCAGTATTTCTATGGATGTTGAAAGTATTAAGAAATTTTAGAAAAACTGTAGTTCTGCCAGTGATGAGCACAGAAGCCGTACTCAGCTGACAACAGAAGCTGAATTTCTATTAGATAGTTGAGAAGTTGAATATGAATGCATTTTTCTAATAATTTTGATAGGGGTGATAGGAAGGCAATTGGCCTATAGTTTGAAATATCTGTATTGATTCCATACTTGTGCAGTGGAATGATGAATGATTTTTTTTTCCATAGTGAGGGGACTATATTTTCAGATATGGATTGATTTATCTAAACTGAAACTGGATAGACAATATCCTCCAATGCTGTTTTAAGATCTTCATTAACTAGATGTGCCAGAGCCAGTTGGCTGAAGCATGTCTGATTTTAGGTTTGACTTCCTCATTCAAACTATCCTTCTTCTCAGCCACACTTCCCAAACAGTTGACGCTATTAACCTGTTTCACTATTTTCCCTTCCATCTGAATTTTCAGCTTATTCTGATTTCTCCCATTTACTACCAGGAAGGTTTTATACGTTACTGTGCTTTTCAAGTTGTTTCTATGCTGTGCGTAGGTATTTAAATAATTTCTGAATGTGCTCTCATTTTTCTGCATTTTTACTGTCTCTCTCCTCTGAATCTGAAGTTTCTGCTAGAAGTTGATTTGGGGGTTGCAGTATTCATTGTTATTTTTCTGAGCTTTTAAGTGGATTATCAGCATTTCCATTATCATTTATCTGAGCAGTTAAGTGGATTTTCAGCATTGCTCATCTAATTCTGTGTTTTAGTCACTTTTCAAACTTAAAACATAAAGCCAGCTTGGCCAACTGAGTAACTTTTAACTAGATCTTGTGGCAATTAAATCCATTGGGAATGAGAAACTCCAGAGTTATAGGAAAATAAGCACTGTTGGCCAGAACTTTAAGTTAGGTCCAGGCGTCTGGTATCTTATATTACAGGAGCAGTTATCCATCTTTGTGTTTGCATTTAAAATATTGCACTTATCTTGCCATTTAAATAAGTTTTGTTGCTCCCCAACTATTCACCTTTTCCCTGTTGCAGTTTTAAACTTGTATGCCTTTGTGCTGCTAGCCACTACTGTATATCTGGCCTTTGAAGCTCCTCCTAGTGCCATCTCCTTTATACCTAACCCTGGAAGCCCCCCCCCAGTCTCATTTCCTCTACTCTACTCTGCTCATCCTACTTTGCACTGACAGATGAATTTGGAAAGGCCCTTCCCTTAGACTATTGAGATGTTCTTTGAAATTGTGCTAATATGTGTGTTTATCTTTCTGGCTTGTCTGTCTTAGAATAGTCGGGTCTGTATTAGAACATCGAAGTTTCAGAACTTTGAATGTTCTAATATCGACACCTAATAAGTGAAAGCTGAAAATAGCGAAGTTTTAGATAACCGAATTCTTTCCTAGGGAAAGAATTTGGTTGTCCGTACTTGTCACTTCGCTATTTTCAGCTCTGCAGTGGAAAGTTACGGGTCGGGTTCAGGTAAGTGTGCGATTGTGTGGACGTGAGGGTTAGAACGGGTTAAGTGAGTTAGGGTTAGGGTACGGGTCAGGTAAGTGTGCGAATGTGTGGGCATGAGGGTTAGGGTGGGATAGGTGAGTTAGGGTTAGGGTGCGGGTGAGGTGTGTGTGCGATAGTGATGGACCTTAGGGTTAGGATATGGGTTAAGGTAAATGGGTAGATAGTGGTATATGTACAGTTTAGTGTAGGTTTAGATGTAAGATTTTAGGTGTATGTGTGTGGATTGCTGTTTGTGTGGTGTGTTTGTGTTGTGTATATGTGTTTTGGAACAGCAATTTTTTTCCCTAGGAAAAAATTCACTGTTCTAAATTTTCGGTCTTATTGGTTTTCGATTACTAGGTGTCAATATTAGAACATTCGAAGTTCTGTAACTTCGATGTTCTAATATAGACTCGAATAGTCTTGTAATTACCTGTTGTAGCTAGTTGTTTAACTTATTTCAGAAGACTGCTGCTGTTATTTTCAAATTTATTTAATTAGTCTGCATTTCATCACTGTAAAGTATATTTGCTTTTCCTAGGTCTATATGTTACTAGTGTGCTTTGAAATCACCATAAAATGCATGTTTCTCAGTGCTAGCTTGTCTATCTTAAAATTGCCCTGTAATTACTTGTTGCAGCTAGCTTGTTTGATTTGTTTCTGGTACCATTCTATTTCTGGCTAACTAAACTGTTTTGTTTTTACATTAAAAAGATTGGGACTGCAATTTTAGTGACAATAAAAAGGTAGCCTGAGCTGTCCAAATTGGGAAACACACAGGGAGGCTTAAAGTGAGATTGTTTCATTGACCAGAGAGTTTTGATTATTTATTGTAGCTATTTTTTATTTACTTATGGTACATTTTCACATTTGGCTGACTAAAATAAGTTTTTAGATTAAGCAGACTATGACTTAGACTTCCAAGATGACTGCACATTGATTAACAACTTAATTCTAGCTCTCCAAGTATGAAAACAGAAACTCAGCAGAGAAGACCAGTGGACTTTTGTGTTTCTGGGTAAATTTCAGTAACTGGCTACTAAGTGCATTGCCTGGATGCAAGAAAAAATGAAATATATAGAGAACCTGAAGGAAAATCTGCTACAAAAATGTGAGGAAAAATCATTGACTGGGAAAAGTACTTTAGCTGTTCTGCAAAAGGCACAGCAAGCTCCAGAGATGACTTCCAGTAACCTAGAGGAAAGTATAAGACAAATGCACACAGACCTGGTTAGAATAAATGAAACACTGATGGAGTATATCAAACAACAAAAGACTGGAAAAAATGGAAGAAGCTTTAAACAGATGTTCAGATGAGGTGATAAAACTGCAAAAATCAGAGGTCAAAATTAAGAAAAGGCTGGCTGAATATTAGACTTCTCAAGAAGAGATGTTTCAGAAAATAAATGATTTAGAGGACAGAGCACATAGGGAAAACCTGAGATTTTCATCTGTACCAGAGGAGCTGTAAGAAGAACAGGCTGTATTAATTTTACGAAAGTACAAATAAGCAACTAGACAGGTATTTCACAGCAGGAGTTGTTAATTGAAATGGCACATCATGTGCATGCTCCAAACCTGCTTATGAGAAAGCAACCTAGAAGTTTAAGAGTAAAGATACAATCCTACCAGCAGAAGGAATTGATTCCGACAAATTGTGGTGGAAGGACAAAGTACTAAAAGTGGGAGAAAGTATTGTGTTTGTGATGATTACTCACTATACCAGGCAGAAGAGGAGTAAATGTATTCCGCTATTCAGGGAATGTCAAGAAGCAGGCATGAGAGTCAAACTACTGCACCCAGCTATCTTCAAAATATTCTTCCCTGGAGGGACAAAATCATTTTTGATGAAGTACATGCTAAAGATGAAATACTATGTTTCATCAGAAAATGCTGGAGAGAAGGAAGGAAGCACAAGAATTGACCTGAAGAATTGACAGTACATTGGAAACGAAGCAGAAACAAGATTTGGGAGATGGAGATAAATAAGAATAAAATCAGTAACTTGGAAATTGACAAATGTGAGATTACAAAGTAATAATTATATTTGTGAAATATGACAGAACAAGAAAATCTGGAAATATTGAATTTTTTTGAACTTTGTTGGACTCGTGGAGAATTGTACAGCATGCTTTCCTTGTCATTAATGTTCTGAAAAGTACTTGGGGGAGAGGAAGAGGAGGGGGAATTAACTAAGTAAAACAAATTTTTGTAATAGTACTATTGTTATAGTGCGTGATTTTCTTTGCATGCTATAAAGTGACATTTTCTCAGTTGTTTTTGAGTATAATGGGGATACTACTGTGGACAGGTGCTCCTGTTTTTTTTTTTTTGTATTTTTTTTCTCCCTTTTTTTCTCTTTCTCCTTGTTCAGTTTTGAGAGGTGTGGGCACTGCAGTGTAAAAACAAAAAAAAAGAAAAGTCTGGTTAAGAGAGTATGACAACAGAAAAATTAATGTGCTTTTCCTTATTCTTGCATGGGAGAATGACTGGATTAATGCCCTTAGCTTGATCTAATAACACGTTTTAGGAGAAAGCAAGTAAATAAAAAATAATAAATAAGAAACTTCCAATGAAAATGGTACTAAATAAACTAAATAAAATATAACCAACAAAAGTAGCACCAGGAGACAATGAACTGTTAGCGTATACACATTTAATTCTCTGCTTTCTAACACAGACTTTCAGAACAGAATTATTTAACAAACAGGAAGTATATATACTAAAATCACAAATGCCAATTACATGTTTAATACATTCTGTTAATTAACCAATTAAAAATATTTAAACACACACTACATATAGCACCTAAACACTTAACTTTGTTTATACACGTTTAACCTTCTTTCCTTTAAAAAAAATAATATTCACAGTTTCATTTAACCCTGGAAAACAGTCTGCCCCAAGTTTAACCTACCATTCTGTTTCCTTAGTCTCATGCTTATTTTTAAAATCACCCCCTCTTAAGCCTTCCCAGACTTGTTCAAGCACAAAAAATGAAAATTTCTTAGCATTTCTACAATTACATGAATGCTTAAAAAGAGCATTATTAAAATCCTTATTTTTTTATGGAATACAGATGTTCTTTAATACTTTTGCTTAAAGCTCTGGTTGTCATGCCTACATAAAATGCTTGACATCCAGAGCAAATACTAATATAAACAACTCCTTTAGAGTTGCAGGTAAAATGACTAAATTAAAACTGTCATATAAACGGACAGTATAATTAAAATATGTGTGCATATATATAGCAGCAGCTATTGAACGCTGATATACCCAGGTGGCATGCATTAAATAGATGGCACAGTATCATACAAGTTTTAATTTAGGTTGTATTTGTTTATGAATTTTTAGATACATGTTATGTTCTATGTGAATTACGTTGTTAGAGTGCATTATATAGATATGAAGCTCTAATGATACATTTTACCTTTAAGATTTTTACTGATTAATTGTTTAAGTGGTTTGTATGGTGGATATAAAAGGGAGTGTTTTTATGGTCTGATGAAGCAAACTGTGAAAGCGCTTACCTCTGTGTGCTAATAAAGGACTATTTACGCATTTTTTATTTGAGTTTGGATACCTTCATGTTCCATGGTTGCCTTCGCTACTGCATTTTGGCTGGATTAATTGGTTACTACTACTTCTTTAGTAACAAAGTGTTTATTCTGTTGGGTGTTTTCTGTTTTATATTATTATTATTATTATTATTATTATTATTATTATTATTATCAAAAGGTTTCATTAGTATAGGTGCAAAAAACATGTACTACTTTTTGAGGTTACTTCTTGGGAAGTAGCTTGTAAATATTCCTTAATTTATCATCTCTGTAAAAATAAAGAACTTATTAACTCAGTTTCATCCTTAAATTCACAGTCCCTTGTAATCATCCTGGTGAATATTTAATGTTTTTAAATGAAAGAAGGTTGAAAGTGTGTAAACAAATTTATGATTTTAGGTGTTATAAGTACTGTGTGTTTAAATATTTTAACTGGTTAATTAGAATATATATTAAGCATTTCATTTGGTATTTGTGATTTTAGTATATAGACATGCTGTTATCTGTTAAGGAATTGTCTACTGAAGGAGTCAATGTTAGACAAAAGCAGAGAACTAAATGTATATATGCTCATAATAGTTCATCATCTCTTGGCAGTACTTTTGGTGGTTATATTTTATTAAATGAAAAAGAATATTGAATATTATAATTTTTTTCTTGCAAATAAATGTAGGCGTAGTACCAATTTTGTATCTGGTCTTTGTGTCTCCATGGAGACAAACTGATAAAGAGAAATTGGCTAGGGGATAATGTTCTCTAAAAGCATTCATGTTTTCCCTGTTGGGAGAGCTATAAAGATAAGACAACACCAGACAGCACTTAGTAGAAGCACAGGCTGCACCATGTATCTTAGCATGGATAACCTTCATTTTAGGTTAACTCAAGTCTGAAGTGGCTTCTGTGTGGAGTCTGCATGTCCTCCCTGCATTCCTGTGGGTTTCCTCTGGGTGCTCCTGTTTCCTCCCACGTTTCAAAAAGACATCCATCTGGAGCATTTATTCCTGGATCTCCACTGAAAATTGGCTTTGTTTCAAGTTGGACTTTCCAAGTAAACAAATGTTAAATAAATAAAACTTTGGGACATTTATTCCTATTAGTAGGGTAAAACTTCAATATTTGAAGATGTACATAGTTTTGTGTGTTAGTATTAAGTTAATAGGTTTTAGGGGGTATTGAGGATGTTTTTTTTTTTTTTTTTGCATTTTTGTTTGAGGGTTTTCAATAAAACCAAAAGTTTTGTAAGATGTGACATAGACTCAAATATATATGACAAGAAACAGCTGTATAAATGTTCAACCTGCCAAACAGTGTATGCATGTAACACAAAAGCTGGAACTAGACATTTAACAAAAAAGCTATTATACATAATAACTTTTTAATACAATGATGCTTTCTGTAATGTCTTTAAACATCAGTGGTCTCACAGATAAAGAAAAAAAAGAAAGACTAGTGAACTATATTAAAAATGTAGAGTGCAAATAGCTGTATTACAGGAAACATATTTGGAAAGAACTGAACATTTGAATTTGATAAAGAATGATTTTCAGGATGGCTATTCAGAGGAATATCCGAGACAAAGGAAAAGAGGAGTACTTGTGTTAATTGCAAGAGGAGCTCCAATAGTGATAGAAGGGTATAAAAAAGATAATAATGGTAGATTTGTAGTACTAAGGGGCTACTGGCAAGGGAGGAGGAGGATTATGCTGGCGTGTATTTATATTCCATCTAAAACTGCGATAATGGAGCTTTAAGAAAATTCTAGGAGAAATAATCAGCTTTCACAAGGAATATTACTTATAGGTGAGGGACTGGAATTTGATTTGCAGCCATGAAGATGTGTCTGGTGGGGGCTCAGAAGGAAAAGTATAACAAAGGAGGGTAGACTTTTAAAGAAATTTATGAAAATATTTGGCATAGAAGATGTAAATTCAATACTACGAGCTCAGAGTGAATTTACAAATTATTCCACAAAATACAAAAACTGAGCTAGGCTAGACAGAATTTACATTTCACAGAAACGTGCATTTAATTGAAGGTCTTGATACATACCCAATAACTATTTCAGATAATGTGCCAATAATGAAAATTAAAACACAGGATAAACAAATAAAATTGAGACACTATTGTTTTCCCACCTGTTTGTTGAAAAGAGAGGAATTTAAGGAATGGGTAGTGGAAATTATTCAGGAGCTATTAGATAAGATAGAACTTTCTTCTGAAATATAGCTAGGGAGTGGGATAAAATTAAAGTGGGGATGTTAAGTTGTCAAACTCGCCTTCATTCTTGCTGGATGGGTTCGGAGCCGATCCTCGGCTCCGACTCGGCACTTGCTAAGCTCGAGAACTCATTTTACCAGCTCGAGACAACCCTATATCCCATGATGCAAGGCATGACTACCTCAGATCTCGTTTGCCGCTTCGCGAAGAGGTCTCCTTTTTTACCAAGGTAAAGCTTCAATTTATAAAGATTAGTCAGGGTTTTTTCTCCCTTAACTCCTATTTTTTCATTTATTGAGTATATTTTATACTAATAGATAATCTCCTACCCTATATTCCCTCCCTTTACGTTAGGATTTATTCCTCTCTTCAGGCCTTAACCCTCCCTCTCAGTTAATTCCTGTCAGGTTGTGTGTTGTCTGTTTTTTGGGGGTTAACTGTGTGACTGTTGTGGTTTGTGTATTTTTGGACATTATTATGTCTAAGGAAGTGAAGGTCTTAGGCTTCAAGAAGTGTGACTCGTGCTGTCAGAAAATGTCTCTGACAGACGGTCACACTTCTTGTGTGTACTGCCTGGGGCCTTTACACCTGCAGGAATCCTGTGCCATTTGTCACTCCTTTAGCCAGAGAGTCCTGCAGGAATGAAGAAACAAATTGATTCTTCGTGGCTTGTTAAAGCCAGAGGGTTCTCCGAACAAGGCTGGGTCGGTTAAACCCTCTAAGCCAACTAAAGCCCAGGCTGTAGTTTCCAAGCCTTCGGCTGTGGCTCCGACTCCTTCGGAGTCGAGATCGCTCGGCGGAGCCGATCTTTCCACTTTGGAAGTTGTTGTGTCGGCGCCGTCTGGCTCCGACACACAGATAACCCAGTACTTTGTCGGCTCCACCCGGAGCCGACGTGTCTTTATCCAGTATTGGAGCCGATAAGTCTTCGGCTCCATCTGGAACCGAGGAGTCGTCGGCTCCGATGGCTCCATCCAGGAAGAGATCTCGGTCTCCTTCCCTGGAGTCGATTCGTTCGGCTCCGGGATCTCCTCTTTTGTCGGAGCAGAGCCATCGGAGCCGATCTTCAAGATCTTCCAGGCTGTCAGACCATGATTTAGAGAGGGTGGTAAGCAGACTGTTGAAGTCACAGGCACTAGCCCAAATGCTCCATAGCCCGTCTCAACAGACGTCGGCTATTTCTCATCCCCCTGAACTTCCTCCTCCGACTCTCCTTCAGAGTTTGGAGCTGGAGCTTCTCGGAACGGGGACCATGGGTGCACCGGAGCCGATACTTCCCCTTTCGGCTCCAATGTCTTCGGCTCCGATTTCCTCCATGAGACCTTCCTTGGAAGGATCCGGTCGTCGAGTCTCCCTTTTCGGCTCCAGGGGGGCGAGTGACATCGGACCCTTGTCCGACCCTGCTCTCCCTCTTGGAGCTTCGGCATTGGTGAGCTCGGCACCGACATCGGCTTCGGAGCCTTCTCTTTCAGTGGGGCCGGGGATTCCTGTTTCTTTGGAGTGGGATTCTTCTGGCCTCCCTGGGAGAGGAGCCTTCGAGGTGATGAGGAGTGTCCTAGCCCCTGAGCTAGGTCAACGGTCTATTCCTTTAGCTCCTCCATCTTCGGTGCCTGTTGATGTCTCTTGCCAGTCTCTTGCTCCTGGACCCAGAGATCCATCACCCCAGGTTTCCCCATTGGGAATAACTTCCTCTTCCGAGGTTTCTCCTGATCCTGCAGCAGAACCCCCGTGTAAGAGGACGTGTAAGAGGAATCACACAGACTCCCCTGAGTCTACTACATCAGATACCGACTTAGATGAGTCGGAGGGTTCCCCACGGTCCCCCTCTGAGGATGTCTCCTTTTCAGACATCCTGGAATTCCTTAAGCAGAGGGGGAACTGGCCTTCCATTGACCCCTCCGAGGATGAGTCGGTATACCTGGAGGCTTTTTGGGTCTCGACCCCCCACCTCCTGGGTGTCTCCGCCTTTCGACCCACTCATGCAAGTAGTGGCTCGGAAGGCGTGGGCAGCCCCGGATTCTGTGGAACCAGTTCCTAGGAGGCCCTCCAAATTTATTACAGCTCCTGCAGACAAACAGTTTCTTTCTAAGGGCGTCCCTGTTGATGCTATGGTGGTGGCGGTGGCCACCAAGAAGGAACTTGCTGATCCTTCTGTGCCTGTCCATCCTCCTAATAAGGATTCTAGGACCATGGATAGGTACGGCAAGCGGATGTTTTCTTCAGCGACCTTTGCTATGCGTTCGCTGAACTACCTTTGTCACTTTACCAGACGTGAGGGAGACATTCTCAAGGAACTAGGTGAAGTGGTTCAGGATCCTTCGACTGGGGCTCAGGAAAAGATTGCCTCACAGCTAGGAATCCTCAATTCTTTGACTAACTCCTCCATGCGGCTCATTTCTTATGCAGCCGATGGGGCGAGTAGGGCTGCAGGCACAGGAGTGGCACTTAGGCGTCAGGCCTGGATGCGGCTTTGTAATTTTGCAGACCCCTTTAAGGCGTCCTTCACCAATACCCCCTTTGACGGTTCGGCTTTGTTCGGGCCTCAGGTGAAGGATACTTTGACCAGGTGTGAACAAGATGGCAAGACCCTTTCTGCCGTAGGAGTCCATTTCTCCACCCCTTCAAGACCCTATCCAAAGGGTCAGAAGGGAGGGAAAATGTGGTTCCGTAAATCTCAAGGAGTCACGCCAGACACACGTGGTCAGTTTACCCCCAGAGGCAGAGGGGGTAATAATAATAGACGCCGCCCTAGGGGCAGAGGGGGTCCACAGAATCAGGGTAGCAGGGAGACCCTCCCTGATAAACCCTTCCAGCATCCCTGAGGTGTTGCCTGACTGCCCACCCTTGGAGGCAGTCGGGGGAAGACTGTCGCTGTACCCAATAGCCTGGCGTTCCCTCTCTCAAGACAAATGGGTACAGTCGATCATATCCGAGGGCTACAATATCCCTTTCGAGAGGTATCCCGTTCCTCATCAATCCCTTCCAGACGTCTCACCTGGTCTAAGGGAATTGGCAAAGCAGGAGGTATCAAAGCTCCTAGCAAAAAGAGCCGTCCAAATAGTGCCAGCAGACCAAGTAGGATCCGGCATCTACTCAAGATTCTTTTTGGTCCCCAAAAGGACGGGAGGTTGGAGACCAATCTTAGACCTCAGCAAACTAAACAAGTTTGTCAAGAAGGCAAGGTTCCGGATGGTCACGCTTCAGTCCATTCTACCCTTTTTGGGCAAGGACAGCTGGATGTGCTCAATAGACCTTCAGGATGCGTACTATCATATAAAGATTCACAAGCGCTCCAGAAGGTTTCTCCGCTTTCGGCTGGGGTCCAGTCATTTTCAGTTCAGAGCCCTGCCCTTTGGCCTCACTACAGCCCCCAGAGTGTTTACCAAATGTATGGCAGTGGTTACGGCTCATCTGAGATGTCAAGGATTCCAGGTGTTTCCGTATCTAGATGACTGGCTCCTCTCCGCCACCACCAGGCATCAACTTCTCAAGGCCAGAGACTACACTCTGCAAACCTGCAAACATTTGGGGATTTAAATAAACTTCGAAAAATCTTCTCTGTCGCCTTGCCAATCTATTACCTTTATAGGCGCAGAATTAAACACTGTCAGTATGTCAGCCAGACTCACAAAACAAAGAATTCTGGACATTCAGAAGTATGTTCGGATCATTTTACTCAGCAAGAAGATCAGAGCCAAATTTGTCCTGAAGGTTCTGGGTCTTATGGCTGCGGCCATTGTTCTACTGCCATTAGCCCGCTTCCACATGCGTCTTCTGCAGTGTATGTTGTTCGCTCAGTGGTCATTCCAGCAGCTCCCCATGAGTCACGAGATTTTAGTCATGCAGTTGTGCAAGAGTCATCTAACCTGGTAGATGTCTTCTCCTCTGCTCCATCAGGGCCGACCGTTTGTTCCCCCAGTTCCGGTTGCCACAGTCACTTCAGATGCCTCTCTGATCGGGTAAGGGGGGGCATTATCAGGGCAGGATGGTCCATGGGACTTGGCAACCCATAGAATACCATCTGCACATAAATGTCCTAGAGATGAGAGCAGTGCTTTTAACGTTGCAAGCCCTCAGCGACTTTCTTCCCTTAGGGACTATTGCAGTTCAGACGGACAACATGTCTGTAGTCTGGTATATCAACAAGCAGGGCGGGACCAGGTCCTACCCACTGTGTCGAGAAGCTCTCAGACTTTGGCAATGGGCGATCGCCTCTCATCAGTTTCTGATAGCAACGCATATCCCCAGGAGATCCAACCTCTTAGCGGACAGACTGAGCAGAGCTATTCTCATGCCACACGAGTGGTCTCTCAAGCAATCGGTAGTGGACGAGATTTTTCAGAAGTGGGGCTTCCCTTCCTGCGACCTTTTTGCTACACCCCAAAACAGCAAATGCCCGGACTTCTTCACCCTCTTTCCTCTACCAGGCCATTCCCAGAGAGACTCTCTAACCCAGGATTGGCCTCGGGGACTTCTGTATGCCTTTCCTCCATTTCCACTGATACCACAAGTTATTCAGAAAGCTACCGTATTGAGAGCCAAGTTGATCCTCATTGCCCCCTACTGGCCTCGACAAATTTGGTTTCCGTCCCTGCATCGTCATCTTCTGGCACAGCCTTGGCATCTGGACCCAGTTCCAGACCTTCTGACCCACCAGTCGGGTCAACCGCACAGGGCTGTTCGTTCTCTCAACATCACTGCTTGGTTGCTCCACTTCCTTCCTTAGCCAGGCTTCCTATGATTTCTAACCCCGTTAGGAATATCATAGTGGCTTCTCTAAAGTCCTCCACCAGAAAGATTTATGCTAATAAGTGGAAACGTTTTTCTTTCTGGGTGAAGTCTAAACACTTAGATCCCTTTACTGCTCCAGTGCGTTCAGTTTTGGACTTCTTAGCAGAGATTTTTCAAGCAGGGTCTTCTTCTTCTACAGTTATGTCCAATTGGCAGCAATCTCTAATTTTCATGTTGGTTTAGCGGATCAAAACATAATGTCCCACAAGCTTTGCAAAGCCTTTCTCAGAGGTATATTTCTCCTGAAGCCTCCAATCAGAGATCCTCCTCCGCAATGGGATTTGAACTTAATGCTGGCATCCTTGATTCTACCCCCCTTCGAACTGGCTGCTACATGCTCTTTAAAGTTTATTTCCTGGAAAACAATTTTCTTGGTGGCTGTTACTTCAGCTAGAAGGATTTCTGAACTTCAGGCCCTCTGTGTCCATTCCCCTTACTTGGTTTTTCACAAAGATAGGGTATCTTTAAGACCTAATCCATCTTTTTTGCCCAAAGTTGCTTCCCAGACGAATCTGAATCAATCTATTGATTTGCCAGTTTTTTTCCCTAATTATTCAGACAAAGCTGAACAAAAACTTCATTGCTTAGATGTCCATCGTCAACTCAGATATTATTTGGACAGAACTAAACAATTCAGAAAATCTGATCAACTATTCCTTTCTTATGCAGAGAACAGAAAAGGTCTCCTAGTCTCTAAAGTGACCTTATCCAGATGGCTGTCTTCTATCATTTCTTATGTTTATCATCTTAGAGGCAAGCAACTGTCCTCTAAACCAAAAGCACATTCTACCAGGAGCCTGTCCACATCCACAGCCTTTCAGGATAGGCTACCTATTGACACCATTTGTGCAGCAGCCACTTGGGCCACTCCTCACACCTTTGTCTCTCATTACAAATTGGACTTGGCCTCCAGGGACAGGGCTAGGTTTGGTTCCACAGTTCTCAAGAGTCTGTTCTATTGAGCCACCCAGGATAGAGGTGCTAGGGACGCGGTCCCATCCAGCAAGAATGAAGGCGAGTTTGACAACTTAACATTTAGAAGTTATGTACATACCATAACGTTCCATGTTAGTTGTCTTCTCTCGCCTTCTTTCTTGCGTCCCTCCCTCCTTCCCCCTGGCCTGGACTGATCTTGAGGTTGTACCTTCCTTTGTTGGGGGTGTTGTCACCCTTTCCAAGAGTTCCCAGTAGGAAGAGTAATTATTTTTAGTGACTATCGGCCTCGTTTCTCCTACATTTAGTAATCTTCTTCCTGGGGAAGAAGTGTTTTTTGCAGGGTTTTCTTCTAGCTACCAAACGAGATCTGAGGTAGTCACGCCTTGCATCATGGGATATAGGGTTGCCTCGAGCTGGTAAAATGAGTTCTCAAGCTTAGCAAGTGCCGAGTCAGAGCCGAGGATCGGCTCCGAACCCATCCAGCAAAAAAGAAGGCGAGAGAAGACAACTAACATGGAACGTTATGGTATGTACATAACTTCTAATTTAAAAAAGGTTGGAAATAAAAGAAAGGGAGATATGGTTAAGAAGTAACAAGCATTATTTAGAGGGACTGACAAATGTTAAAGTATTGCAGAACAGGGGGAATCTCAAAGAACAAGAACAGGAGCAAATGCAGAATGCTAAACAGAAAATAATGGATTACCTCATCAATATGCATATGTTTAGAAAGATTGCTGTTAAGCAACTGTTTTTTGATAATAACTCTAGAGCACAAAAACTTTTAGCACAATGACTCAGGCAACAGAAAGTAGAAAGGGCTGTCACCAAGTTTAGGGAGCCTATCACAAGGAAGATAACAAGAGATCCTGCAGAGGTATTAGAAATATTTCAGAAATTCTATGAATGTCTGTATAAAGCAGAAAAATATGGAAATAAAGAAAAGGTAAAAAATGGAAATGTTTATGGAAGAATTAAATATGCCAAGGTTAGAGGTAGATGAGGCTCAATTACTGACAGTTAGAATAGGAGGAGATGAAGTAAAAATGGTGATGTATAACCAATCTACAGGAGAGTCCCCAAGAAAAGATGGTATTCCTGTGGAAGTTTGGAAACTTAGAAAGAAAAAAAAAAGACTGACAAAGATCTAGAAGGCCTTGTTTAACTACATTTTAAAGGGAGGAGAAGTACCAACATCTTGGAAGAAAGCAGTGGTAGCTGTAAAGGGGGTAAAGATCCATTAGGTCCAGCTTCATACAGGCCCATTTCAATACTAAACCATGTTCATAAAGTGCTTATGTCTGTAATGGCTATAAGAATGGCAAAAGTGATGCCAAAATTGATGGATATGGATCAGTGTGGTTTTGTGGAAGGGAGGCAAACATTTGACAACATTAACAGAATGTGGATGATCCACAGTGAAGCAGAATGTAAGAACATGCCACTGTTGTTGGTGGGTCTTGATGCAGAGAAAGCATTTGAAAGAGTAAGCTGGGACTTTATAAGCAGGGAATGGAAGCATTTGCGTTCCCTGGTAAAATAATAAGGTTGATTAGAAGGACATATGAGGGATCAGAGGCAAAAATGAAAGTGGGTGGGTATCTCTCTGATAATTTCTACTTGAGCAGAGGATCCAGGGAGGGGTGTCCTCTTTTACCTTTATTTGCATTATATTTACAATCATTGGCAAAGAAAATAAGGGACTCAGAAATTCAAGGATATAATTGATATGGTAGTCAAGGAAAACTGGCTCTATTTGCAGATGATATTAGTTTATACCTGATAAAACCAGAAAAGGGCATTACAGTGTTGTGGAACATTTTGAGACAGTTTCAAATCTTTTCAGGATACAAAATTAATGAAGCTAAAACAAAGGCAATATCAGTAAAGTATGTACCCACACATGGATTGGTTCAGCAATGTCCATGTTTATGGCACATGATAAAATAAAGCATTTAGGAATATGGATTAAAAATGATTCCAGTGTGGCAGCTAAGGATAAGTGGGAAGAGACTAAACAAAAGATAATATAAAAGTTGAGAAATTGGAAACTCTCTTATATGGATATGGATAGTAAGATACAAGCAGTTAAAATGTTTTTAGTCCCTTTAGTCTTATACACAGGGCAGGCATATTTTTATCAACCAAAGGAGAAGTTGTGGATAGCAAATAATAAAGAGCTGAAGGGTTTTATCTGGGAGGGGAAGATGGCAAGAGTCAAGTGGGATAAGCCGATTCTTCCAACAGAACAAGACGGATTAGTATTACCCATTTTCAAGTGGTATGTCAGGCTACACAGTTAAGGCTCTAATATATAGCACAAGCAGAAACTTATAATTTAAAGGGGAAAGGGGTGATAATGAAACAGGGGGGAAGCTCAACAAACAAGGAGAGACAGGGATTTTGGATGCAGACCTTTAAGGAGAACAACAACAGTCATACAGAATATTATAATCATAAAGTAGCAGAAAGTATTCTAAGAACTAAGCCAACACAGGAATTGAGTGTTGACTACAATAGGGTTACAGAAATAGGGAAGAGGGAGCTGGAATTTATTGGAGAAAATGGGCAAAGGAACCAATGTATTGGGAGCAAATAACTAGAGAGGGGAAAGGAAAGGAAATAGAATGGGAAGACACCAATAATTTATTTGGACTGCAAGTTAGAGATTGCCTTCCCTGTTAAGGTTTGATATCAGAGTACAGCCAAAGAGAAAGAAATGGGGGGGGGGGGGCTAAATGAAAGACCAGTAGAGTTTTTAGTAGACTCTAGAACAGAAGCTGCTGTTAAAAGAGGAATAAGTAGAGAATATAAAATATTGCACGATAACTATATGAATCAGAGGAGGTTAGAAAGGATTGGGAAGAGAGACTGGATAAGCAATCCAGAAAGAAGCAATGATATATAGGTTCATAGGTTGGTACTAGGCTATCAGCCCTAAGGCCTATACAAGCCTAGCCATAACAATTCCCTGGCTATTTCTTCCCACACTATTTACTTCCCTGGACCCCTGTCTAGCAGGGCGACTGACGTGATCCCCGGGGTTAATTTCCTTTCTCCCATCCAATCATCAAGGTTCCTTTTGAAAAGGGCCAAAGAGGCACTCTGCTTGACATGTATGGGCAGTCTATTCCAGAGTCTGGGGAGTCTCTGGGTCAGGAACCTATCCCTCCAGCATGTTTTGTTTATTGTGATGACAAGGTTTAGATCCCTGGAGCGTGTGGCTCTGAGGGATTGGGATTTCTTTAAGTGTAGCATGTCCAACAGCTCTGGGTTTCACTTGTCCTTATATGTTAAGCAGAGACCGCCTCTGAATAGACAATATGCAACAGAGTATAGCTGGAGTTTTTTAAGGCGGTCAGCATAGGGCATCTGCTTTAGGCCTGCGATTCTTTTAGTGAGGTATTTCTGCGGCCTTTCCAGTTGTTGCAGATGTCTTGAGAGGTACATACCAAATGGGGCATTGTATTCTATAATGGGTCTAATGAGGGGTGAGTACAGTGGGACAATAACCTCCTTTTTTCTAGATGAAAAGCCCTTAGTGATGTGGTGTGCCACATAGAAGGATTTCCTGACTGTTGTGGCAATGTGGTTATCGAAGGTGAGACCACTGTTTACCTGTGTCCCTATGTCTCTTATCACACTTTCAGTGTTTAGTGTACTGCCACCTATATGGTAATTCATGGGTACATATTTTTTCCCAAAGGGGATAACTATACATTTCTTGGCATTGAGCTTGAGCCCATGGCTCTGGCACCAAGCATCTGTTTCTGTAAGGCCATTTTGTAGAGTATACACATCATTTGGGGATTCAGTAATGGCTCCCAGTTTGCAGTCATCTGCGAACTTTGTTAGCCAGAGTCCCTTAGTGTTGGCCTGTACTTCAGAGAAGGAGATGTCAAACAAGAGCTGTCCCAGGACTGAACCCTGAGGTACTCCACTTGTCACTTGTCTGGAGCTGGATTTGGAGTCGGCTACTTTTACAGTGTGGGTTCTGTCAGTAAGCCAGTTGGCAACCCATCGAGTGATGTAGGGATTAATGCCCAGCTTAGTAAGTCTATCTATGATTCCAGAGTGGGGGATGGTGTCAAAGGCCTTGGCGAGGTCCAGATAGGCTGTGTGGACTGCCTTACCCTTGTCTACGGCTCTGGAGACTGATTCGAAGAAGTCAGTCAGGTTCAGGAAACAAGATTGGCTCTTCATGAACTCAAACTGGGTGGGGTCCAGTGTTTGAAGGTTGCCAACGTCTTTGTTTATAAGTTCCATGATAATATGTTCCATGACCTTGCAGATCAGGCTCGTCAGACTGATAGGGCGGTGGATCCCCCCTTGTGGAGTGGGTAACTGTAGCTGTGCACCACTCAGTGGGCATGAAGCCTGAGGTAAGGCTATGATTAAACATGACACTTAAGTGAGGTGCCAGTTCATTTTGTAGTTCATGTAATACACAGCCCAGGATGTCATCTGGTCCCATGGATGATGTATTCTTAGCTTTGGAGAGTGCGTTTTTTACCCATGTGGCCGTTATTACTGGAAATTGGCAATCTTCCGGTATTGAGATGGGCCATTTAGGGGGTGAGAGTGTGGTGAAGTTGGCACTGAATTGATCTGCCAGGATACTGACAATATCCTTGGGATCAGTATATTTAATGCCATTCTGTTGTAGCTCAGAGCAGATCTGAGCATTGCCATTTAGATTCTTGACATAGCTATAGAATGCCTTGTGGTTGTTTTTGGAATCTTTGGCAATTTTATTTTCATAACTAGCTTTGGATGATTTTATGAGGGATCTCAGCTTCTTACTTAGGCTGGTAAGGGAGTTTTTTGCATCCTGGGATTTTCCTGTTTTCTGCAACAGTTTCTTCCTTTTGTTGTAAAGTTTGTTTATGGCAGGGGACCACCAGATTGGCTTCCTTTTTTGGAGGAGAGCATCCTGGTACTATTTGGGATGGCATGATTCAAGCATGAGTGTATGCGCTCATACAGTGCTTTAGTGTAGGATTCAGCAGTCAGACTTTCAGTTCCCATCTGCATGGGTGTCATGAACTGTGTCACTTCTGATGTGAGTAGCATGGAGTTGGCTTTGGAGAAGTCTTTTATGGAGGTTTCCTTACTGGGGGTGGGGGTGGGGGGTGGGATGTGGATGTTAAGGGTTATTAGCTTTTTGTCAGACCTGACCAACGAGGGGGTGACCATAGGTGTGGAACATCAATTTCCCATGTTGGTAATGACCAGGTCTAGGATATTGGAGTTCCTGGTTGGTGGGACTATGGATTAGTTGATCCAGGGCGTTGGAATTTATGAATTCCAAGAACCATTGGGTAAAGGTGTTGGTACATGAGTAGTTTTCCCAGTTAATGGCAGGGTAGTTGAAATCACCCAGTATTAGGGTGTTTGGATGTATCTTAATATTTTCCAGTATGTTTAGAAAGGTGTAGTGAGAATCTTGGGGCATGGTGGGGGATATGTAGCAAGTTACAATTTGGATTGCAGTCTTACCTAGTGTTAGTTGTACCTGGAGAATTTCGAATGCATTGTGTTGGGCAACTAGCTTGATGGTGTGAATATCCTTGGTGAATATGGACACTCCTCCACCTTTAGTGTTTCGGTCCTAGTTTGTTGGCCAAAAAAGTGTGTTAAGAGTTGTAGCCTGGTATTGCATGGGTGCTCTCTGATGCCTTAAACCAGGTCTCAGTTACTGCACAGATATCGATGTTCTCTTTTTAGGAGTGCCTCAAGAGAGTGCATTTTGAGGTTTAGACTTCTAGCATTGAGTAGCATTACCTTCGGAATTTGCATGCTTGCACCTGTTACGGTGGTGGTTTTGTCCTTTGAACTTTGCCTAAAAAAGGCACTCTGGGGTGGCAAGAGCCTTAGCCAGTAACTTGAAACCCAGGGGCGACAGGTGCAGACCATCTCTGGCAAAGCATCGTGGTCTGTCAGTATGTATACATGTCATATGTATGTCTTCCAAGTATGCAATAAAATCTAGAGGATTTAGGATTTTTGCTTGGAAGTATTTCATAGATATATTATAGCCCACGTAGACTCCAGAGAAGTTTTCCTCAGGTAGATAGCAAATGTTAGAGGTGTGTGAACTTCGACATCCCAAGGCAACGTAACAACTGCCTCATGTACACTGACAACCCTCTCCTCTTACCTCCCAACACTCAGACTTGCAAGAGATGCACTTATATATCCAAACTGGAAACCACGCACTCTCCAGCCAAGACCGGAATAGCTGGTCAAGAGGAGAAGTTCAACACTTGCACCACACCACGTGGAACACATAGCCCTCCAGAACACACTCCAGCACTGTCTTCACATAAAAACACAAACCACACACACACCTTCATGGAGGCTCTCAATAAAAATCTACCGAAACAGCAGAGACCTCCAAGGCAAAAATGCACTTGACCACCACAACACAACACTAATCATGAGACACATAACTCTCCTAAACAGTGTGCCACTCAACCAAAGCCCCTAAGGTGAAACAGCATGCCCAACACACTAATCATAGGTGACTCGATAGTGAGGCACACTGATGTCCCACTCACTAGGTTGAATAGGGAGAAAGTAACAGTCAGCTGCCTGTCAGGTGACAGGATCCACCACATAACGCACGCACTCAGGTCCCTCAACAATAGGTACAAATATGACTCTGTCATTGTACATGTGTGTGTAAATGACCTGAGACGTACCTCCCTAGACTACATGAAAAGAGACGTGGAGGAGCTATCGGATTATGTAGTCCATGCGGGTATGACCCTAGCCCTGAGAAGCCTCCTACCATCACCCAGAATGATACCACAGTACAAGCAGAAAATGATTGATTTCAACAATTGGCTAAGTTTCTGGTGTCATTCTAAGGGGATCCAGTATTTGTCTGCCTGGGATGACATAATAGACAGACCTCAGTGCTTTGCAAGAGATGGCCTGCATCTGTCACCTCTGGGCTTCCAGATACTGGTCAAGGCTCTTGCCACCCCTATAGTGCCTTTTTTAGAAGGTGTTCTAAAGACCAAATTACCACTGTAACAGCAATAAACAAAATGCAATCTGAGGGTCATGCTGCTCAACGCTAGAAGTCTAAATCACAAAAAGCACTCCTTAAAATGGAGAACATCGACATTTGTCCTGTAACAGAGAACTGGTTCAAGGCAGCAGAAAGCATCCCTGCATTACCAGGCTATAACTCATTCCACACCTTTCGGCCCCAGAACTTGGACCAAAGCTCCAAAGGTGGCGGTGTTTCCATATTCATAAAGGATGGGCACTCCTCCAGACTGGTAGCCCAACATAACGCATCAGAGATACTTCAGGTGCAGCTAACATTGGGTAAGACAATGATTCATGTCATAGCCTGCTATAGGTCCCCAACCATGTCCCAAGACACACATTCCACATTCCTAAGCACCCTGGAAAATATTAGGGTCCAACCTAACACTCTCATACTGGGCGACTTCAATATCTCTCCATTAACTGGGAAAACTATTCGAGTACCAATACAGTTGCCCAAAGTTTCCAGGGATTCATTAATTCCAGTGCCCTGGACCAGCTCATTCTGACCCCCACTAGAGGTAGAAACATCCTTGACCTGGTCATTACTAACATGGGCGACAGTTGCTCTACACCAATAGTCAACTCCTCCCTGGTTAGATCCAACCACAAACTAATCACCTTGGAAATCCACATCTCCCATCCCCCCTGCAAAGGTAACCACCATGAAAAACTTCTCCAAAGCTAACCTTGGGCTTCTAAAAACAGAGGTGGCTAACTTCACAGCACCCATGCAAATGGAGAATAGTCGCATGACCACTGAATCATACACCAATGCACTGTACAAACACTTACACAAATACATGGATCTCACCATACCCAGTATAACCAAGATGCTCTCCTTCAAAAAAGGAAGCCAATCTGGTAGTCCCCTGCCATAAACAAACTCTACAACAGAAGGAGGAAACTGATGCAGAATAAGGTGAAGTCCCTAGACTGGAAAAACTCCCTTATCAGCCTCAACAAAAAGTTGAGATCCCTCATTAAATCCACTAAAGGTAGCTATGAAAACAGAATTGCAGCAGATAGTAAAGACAACCACAAGGACTTCTATAGTTATGTAAAGAATCTCCATGGCAATACCCAGATTTGTTCTGAGCTACTGCACAAGGGTACCTCTTATACTGAGTCAATAGATATTGCCAATATACCGGCCGACAGATTCAGTGCCAACTTTACCCCTCTCTCCCCCACCAAAGGACCAATCACAATACCAGTAAATTGCCAGGCACCCAGTATTACTGCTGCACAGGTTAAAAATAGCACTGTCCAAGGCCAAGAATACAGCTTCTATGGGACCTGACAATATCCCTGACTGTGTTCTACATGAAATACAGAGTGAACTGGCACCTCACCTGTGTGCCCTGTTCAGTCACAACCTCACCTCAAGCTTTGTCCCTACAGAATGGCACACTGCTACAGTCATCCCTTTCCACAAAGGAGGAGCGACTGCAGATCCTGGGAACTATTGCCCCATTAGCTTGACGAGTCTGATATGCAAAGCTATGGAACGCATCATCATGCAACTAATAAACAAGGATATAGGGAATCTCCATACTCTGGATCCCACACAGTTTGGTTCTGTGAAGGGTAGATCTTGCCTGCTCAACTTCTTTGAGTCAGTCTAAAAATTCAAAAAACAAAAAAACAAACTGGTGAAAAAACCACCCTTGCAGGTCCAGCGCCTTTAAACTCCTTGATTCAGATGGATGTGTACAAAGTTCTTTATAATCCGCAGGTTATGTTGTAAACAAGAATGCCAATAAACGAAAAAACCCAAATTGAAATTTTATTAAGCTTAAAAACAAGCTTTTCGTCGGCACTCTGCACCAACTTCCTCAGAAAACAAACTGCACCACACATTTGTCTCACTATAAATACATCACTACTCAACTCAGATACGCCCCCTAGCGGCTTCCCTTTAAAAAGCACATAATTACACTTTGAAATGTTTAACTAAGAAGCGGCCAAAATATTCAACAATTTGGTATCTACTACTCATACCTGCCAACGCTGGTAAACCGATAATGCTCCAAATATTGAATCTTAAAGCCACCATGATTATATATAAATATAAATGATAAAATGTGTCAATAACCACAAGAAAATTATAATATATGTTAAAAATATGTATAAAAGTGGAAAAAAGTGGAAAACATTTCCCACAAGGGTTAATATAAACATTGATATAAACAATAAATGGTGAACACAAATATAATGAAAAATGGTGAGACCCAAAAATATGTTCCCAGATGGCATTAGGTCACTCTGGGAGGCTTCACCTCACTAGGTTTCTCAGTTTGAGGAAGCAACTGATGGAAAGCATACTGTTGAGTCCAGGTAAATGGTAAGCTTCCAACTTAAGTTGCCACATCAACTCCTTGCATTCCAGTCTTAAAGAATCGGGTCCCCCCATAAACTCTTGGTTTAGCTGATCGATCACTGCAAACGAAAATTCGTGGCCTGGGTTATCTAATATATGTTTGGCCAGAGCGTTGTCGACCTTCCCCTTCCTGATGGCATATAAGTGCTCATATACCCGTTCCTGTAGTTTCCTATCAGTCTTGCCGATGTAGAAATCTGGACAGACCGAACACTGGGCTAAATATACCACCCGATTGCTGGCACAATTGAATCTTCCTTGTATGAGATACTTCTTGTCCCTGATGGAAAAAGCTGAACTTGCTTTTATGCATCTGCAGTACCTGCACGTTTCATTTGAACATCCCAGATCTGGGGGAGGCACCAGCAACTTTGGACTCCAGGACATTTTTGATGTTAAGGCCCCTCCTGAAAGTAACCTTAGGGGGCGATAATAGTCCAAATGCTCCTACTTACTCGGTGGTTAATAAGCACCAATTTTTCTTTATAATGGACACAATGTCCATTGCATCCAAGTTGAATGAAATTACAAAAGTACAATTGAAAGTATCAGACTCACTGATGAGGCGTAACCCTAAAGACCCATCCTCCATATTCCCCAAGATGGGGCGGAAGTGGCCATTGGCCCTCTTCCCCTGCACTTCCAGACTCAATTCTGCGACAAAATCGGTGGGGTACCCTCTGCTGACGAACATGCCAAAGATGAACTTGCACTCCTCGTGAAATTTCTTATCTTCTGATGTCATGCGGGCTGCTCGAACAAACTGGCCTTTCGCAATAACCCTCTTTTGATGTAATGGGTGTTCGCTGTCAAAATGTAAATAAGAATTCGAGAAGGTCGGCTTCCGATGTATGCTGGCCACGAAGCGATTAAGGCTCCTATCTTTCTCTAGTTCCACATCCAAGTAGGTAATCTTGTCAATGGCAAACTCAGATGTGAATTTCAAAAATTCTGTGGAGCCGTTAAAAAATTACACCAAGTTGTTAACATCATCTAGAGTACCACTGAAGATGACAAAAATGTCATCCAAGAATCTAGTGTATAACGCTACTTTCTCTTGGACCAAAGAATTAGATAAAACAAACACCCTCTCCCAGTGGGCCATGACTAAATTGGCCACACTGGCTCCACAGGGCGATCCCATAGGGACCCCAATCAATTGGTGGAACCACCGGTGATTAAATGTAAAAAAGTTGCTGGTAAGAATAACCTCCAATAGTACGCTGACCATCGTAACTTCTTCTGCAGGAGCATGGTAAAAAAACATTTCCTATTGGAGCCACTCACTCAACCGCCTCCAAATGGGGGATAGATGAATACAGGTCAACAACGTCAATGGTCAATCAGCGTTAAATGGAACAGAACCCACTTTTTCCAAAAATGCCCAAGAATCTCTCGAAATGTATTGGACTCTGTCCACATACTTCTTGAGAATCTTGCCCACCACCTTGGCCGCTGCATACGTGATGCTTCCCCTGGCACTGACCAGTTGCCGCATAGGTGGATCATAGATGTTCTTGAGTATCTTGGGGTTCCCAAACAAGACTGGAATTTTAGGTGATAACACAGAAACAAAATTGTATACATCCACATCCATAACGCCACTGATGAACATCTTCTCAAAATATGACCGGATGTGGCACAAACTAAGATTCAATTCATTCTTAGAAACCTCCTGGTAAGTATCAGAAGATAAAATAGCCAACATCCTGTCATTGTAGTCATTCATATCCATAGCTACCAATCCCCCTCCCTTATCGGGTTGCACAAGTCTAACTGATGCAAACTTGAGTGCCTCTAACAAGGCCCTCTCCTCCTTAGTGATATTAAAATGAGCCTGGTGCCTTGAATTGAGGAGGTGGCGGATATCAAGATCACACAATTGTTCGAAAATTCCGACAGCTGGGAGTAATGGCGGATTATAAGTACTTGGTATGTGGTAAGGGTTCTTGCATTTTTGGGAATCACCCAACAAGAGAGTCAGTCACCAGAGCTGTGGATGAAGGCAAGGTGGTTCATACAGCCTACCTTGACCTGGCCAAGGCCTTTGATACCATTTCCCACTCAGGAATCATAGAAAAACTCACTAAGCTAGGCATCAACCCCTATATCACTAGGTGTGTTGCAAATTGGCTCACAGATAGAACCCACAGTGTGAAAGCTGACTCCAAATCAGACTGCTGACCAGTCACGAGTGGTGTCCCACAGGGTTTGTTCTTGGGTCCTCTCCTGTTTGGTATCTACTTCTCTGAAGTCCAGGCCAACATGAAAGGTCTCTGGCTGACAAAGTTCACAGATGATTGCAAGTTGGGATCTATTATTAACTCCCCAAGTGATGTTGACATCCTACAGAAAGGCCTCACTGAGACCAACAACTGGTGTCAGAACCTTGGCTTTAAACTTAATGCCAAAAAATGTGCCATCATCCCTTTTGGGAAATACCTGGTTCCCATGAATTACCACACAGATGGTAGTCCACTGAACACAGAAGGCGTTATAAAAGATCTGGGAACACTGGTTGACAGTAGCCTCTCTTTTGACCACCACATTGCCACTGTGGTCAGAACGTCCTTCTGTGTGGCACATTTCATTACTAAGGGTTTTGCATCCAGGAAGGAGGAGGTCATTGTCTCCCTCTACTGTTCCTTGAGTACAATGCCCCATTTGGCATGTACCTCACTAGATACCTGCAACAACTGGAGAGGCCGCAAAAGTACCTCACGAAGGGGACCCTAGGCCTTAAACACTTATCCACAGAGCTCACAAATGCTTGGCATCTAAACATTCTCATCTCAGAATGTTGGGCTTACATTTGGTGCCAGCCAGGCTAATATACATATTTTACATTGAAATATTGTACTTTTCTAAGCTATTTCTGAAGACTGCTGTTGTATTTTCAAATTTGCATTTTTTTTTGCATTTCATCACTGTAAAGTGTATTTGCTTTTCCTTGGTGTAGCTGCTGCTAGAGGGCTTTGAAATCACATTAATGTGTGTATTCCTCATTGCTAGTTTGCCTGCCTTATAATTGTTTTGTAATTATTTATTGTAGCTTTTCACCTTTGGCTAATTAAAGTGTCTTTTTACAATTGGAAAACTGAGATTGCAGTTCTAGTGACAGTAGAAAGGTAGCCTGGTCTGTCTGAGTTGGGAAACACACATTGCTTCATTGGCCAGAGGGCTTTTTAGTTACTTTAGTCACTTTTCTTTGAGTCAATAAATTCTGCTGCTCTTTGCACAGCACTGTTTAGCAGTGCCTTATATAAACTCAGGCACTTACAAAGTGAAAATTTCCTGTAAAACTTCCCCTGTAATTTTATCCAGTACTAAGCTGCACAAAGAACAAGTTGCTTACATGCCAAGGAGCATTGCTACACATATTCAGTCATGCATAACTAGATGTAATTTCTACCCTCAGAACACCTAAGTTAGCCTGCTGTAAACCCTTGCTGTACCTCCCCCTTTGTAGTTCGCCTACAAAAGATTTGACACCATGAATGGCCACTTTCTCATTTTCTCTGCTGCCGGCTTGGTAAATATGGGCATCCTGTGACAATGTAGGAATTATCTTACATTCACTGACAACCAACTAATCCTTAGAGAAATGGATACAGTATGTGAGAGATGTAATTACACAATGTCATTGGAGTCAAGACTCTGGCACAAAAGCATTCAAAATAATCAGTTTATCAGCAATATATGCATTACATCCACCACACATACTACTGAACTAACACATAGGCCAACATATGGTGATGCACTTAAAAGCAACCTTTCTAAACCCCAAAGCCCTTCCAGACATTTGTCCTACAAAAGAATTCTCAGCAACCTCAAAAGCACTCCACCAAAACACCACCAACACAAAATAACACAACTGCCACACTCTTTGGAGCCTCAACTGTAAAGTCCATAAAGAAAGCCAACACTGTACCCAATATTTTAGTCATAGGATACTCCATTGTGAGATGTACAAATGTCCCACTCACCAGTCTGAATACAAATCATAGTCAGTTGTCTGTCTGGGGCCAGGGTCTACCAAATTACCCACACACTCAAGTCAGTTAGACAACAAGTATTGGGACAATTCAGTCATAGTACATGTGGGTGTAAACATGAGCTGAGATATACCTCCCTGGACTATATGAAGGGAGATATTATCGAGCTCTTGGACTTATTTAGGTATATAGGGCATTTAGGGACAACTACCTCTGATAATGTTTGGGGTTATCAAAAAGTACTAGACAATCATCAGATAACCTATGTATAAGATTCTATAGGAATGAAAAGTGTACTAATTGGTTCTCTGACAGAGTAGCTGATGCATGGAACAGACTACCAAATTAAATTAAAGCAAGTATTACTTTAGATATTTTTAAGAACAGCCTGGACACTTATTATGGGAACAAGTCTTTTGGTATATTGGCAAGCCAGAAGGGCATTAATGCCAGTGCTTGAAATATTTGTATGTATGTGTCCCAGGCTGATATATGCCTGGCATGGAACAGCATTCTACCTTCATCAAGGATGATGCCACAGTGTGAACAAATGATGACTGACTTCAGTAATTGGCTTAGTTTCTGGTGTCATTCCAAGGGGGGTACAAAGTTAGTAGGATATGGCCAGCAGACCACATTGCTTTTTCCAAGGACCTGTCCCCTCTAGGCTTTCAAATATTGTCCAAAACATTGTCCTCCCCCTTAGTACCTTTTTAGTCAATGCCAAATTGACAAACATTCCAACATAGCAAAACCAACTCAAGAGAATCTAAAGGTGTTACTGCTCAATGCTAGGAACCTAAACAAGAAACTGCACTCCCTCCAGGCTCCTCACCCAGGAGAATGTTGATATCTGTGCAATTATTAAGACATGGTTTAGCCAGTGTGAGTACCTAGCTACTTCGCAGGCAGGTGCCAAAGGTGGAGGTGCCTCAATCTACATCAACAACAAACTCACCTCAAGACTAGTCAAACAAGATGATGCACTTGAGCTTCTCCATGTCCAGATTTACATAGGCTAAGCCCTATATTATACCCTTGCAAACCCATAACTCATACTTGAGCTTACTGGACGCTCTCACCATTCCACCCATTACCATATTCTTGGGCGACTTCCACTATCTCACTATAAATTGAGATACTTACATGACTCCAAACTTACAGGCCCCCAGATTCCTGGACTTTGTAAACACAAACACCTTGGAGCAGATATCCCATACACCAACTAGAAGGGCAAACATATTCACCCTGGGACTCACAAACATGGGAGAATGCTGTACCCCCCTAGTGTAGTGTCTCCTCTGGTAAAGTTAGACCACAGAGCTGTCTTCATGATGATAAAAATCAGTTCTCTGATTCTGGCTAAATCCATAACATTTAGGAACTATTCTAAGGCTAACTTTCTACTACTGATAACCTGTCAAAGTTTCAAGTGTCCCCTCTCAAACCCTGAAAAAACAGCTTCCTATGCAGAATTGTTCACAGAAACCCTGTACAGAAATGTCAGTAAATGAATAGAGATGGCTGTGCCTACCAAAAATAAGCCTAGAACCAACTCAAAAAACAAACACCACTCTGGTGGAATCCAAACTTTAACAGGCTGTTCAACAAAAGAAAAAAAAGTCAAGTTTAAGAAATGCTATGCCCAGCATGATAAAAACACTACCATCAATCTAAACAAATGAGTAGCAGGGTTAATTAAGTCTAATGAAGCCAAGTTTGTGATAAAGATAGCCTCTCAGACAAAGGACAACCACAAGGCTTACTTTAGCTGTGTCCGAAACCTCAAAGGTGGCACAAAGTAGTGTTTAGAACTGATTGTAAATCAAGCCTCCTACATGGAGTTGGAAGACGCAGCTAACCTGTCATACTTGTATCATTGTACATATGGACATAGCCTGCACTAATTCTACCAATGCTTATTTGGCTTCAAATCATTGCAGAACTACCCAAATCAGCTTTTTTGGTGCTTTGTCATATGCTTTCACTTGGTCTAGGAATGTCCAATTGCATCCTTTCCTCATCTCCAGCTTCTTCTCCACTATCTATCTCACTGTAAACATCAGGTCAGTAGTACCACATCCTGAAGTGCTCACTTCCCATCTTATTTTCTATTACTTTGTGTTTTCATTTATCAGTCACCCACTCCAACACTTTTATGCAGTGTGACAGGAGTCTGATACCTCTGTACTGCCCACAGTTGTGAATGGCCCCTTTGTTTTTGTATACTTGCACCAGAATGCTTATTCTGCAGTCAGCCAGGATATGACTGTCTCTCCATACTGTGACGATTACATTCAGAAGCCATTTTTCAACAAATCTTTATTCACATATGTGGTGACTCCATTTGAGCCTGCTGATTTTCCTGGCTTCATTTTTCTTAGTGTTGTTCTTACCTCTTATAGGGAGAGTTTTTCTTCCTCCTTCATCATAGATTGTGCTTTTTTGGAATTTTCTTTACTTAGAAGCTGCTGAGAATACGACCGTTATCTGCCTTTGATTTTTCTTTGTACTGGTAAACAGACTGCTGCTTGCAGCCTTTATTAATGTTGTCTGATGACTGACTTTTTTCTTTATCTTTGTGTCTTTGTCTTGCAACCTGAGAATTTTGCAGTCTGCTGAATGACTTTCCAGAGGCTGGTAGAGTTTCTCTGACACCTTGTTCATTGCTGTTGAGTCTCTGTATTCTCTTTGTTAGCTAACCAATATTCCTTTTTAACCTGGGCTGCCTTTTCTATCTCCCCCTTTTTCCTGTACTCCATTTTTTTTTGATAACTTCCTGGACTTCTGCATTCCACCATCAGTTTTCCTTATGCATCTTATTGACATACCTGGCTCAGCCACATTTATGATTTAATATCATTTTATTAAATTTATTTATTTCATGTGACCAGTGGCTTTTAGAGTCTAACCTAATTTCATGAACTCCTGGTAAAGAAGAGACAAAAACCTTTGAAACAAAAACAAAAGCTCCAGAAGCCACGAGTATAAAACCGAAACGACTTTAATTCACAAATTCAGGAAAAAAATGTTTTCGCTCCTGTAACAACAAGAGCTTCCTCAGTGTATACAAGGCAACTGTACAAGCGGTTTAAAAACCTTGGTTAGTGACAAGATGTTGATGTCACTTCCTGTAGGTGCATGTGAAACGCTTTAAGCTCAAGTAGAGTACATAGTTTAAAATAATATCAAATTCACATGTAAAAAAAGGTTTACTTATAAATATAAAAATGTAAAAAAGCAAGTAGTCAGGGACACATATTCACAATGGCCGACTTCATGTAAGAATATCCAATGTCGAGGGACAACAATAGTGAGGAACTATAATCCATGCCATAGCCTCTTTAAATAAAATAGACCAAGAGTACTTTACAACAGAAATAATGATAGAAATAATAATATAAATAGAACTAGTACACCCCTTAAAAGGGAAGTTCTATAAAAAACTGAAAAAACTTTTTAAAAAAGGGGGTTCAATAAGAGCTGTTATGAACCTGCCTCCATAAATCTTTCAAAGAACAAACAGTAAACAAGATGAAATAAAATAAAATAAAACCAAAATCCAATGAGGTGGCATAAAATGAAATAAACTGAGATAAAATAAAATGAATTAAATTAATCTAATTACCTGAGGTAACTTCTATACTTCAACATGCAGGCAATATTACAATTATCGTTGAGCCCTGGATAGGCAAATGCATCCAGTTGAAGTTGCCACTCTAACTCACGGGTTTCTAAAATTAAGGTTTGTGGGCCCCCCCTAATGCCACACTTAATGGTGTCTATGCCCATAAATTGAAAACTGTGGCCACTGTTATTTGAAATGTGTTTCGAAAGGGCGTTATCGTTCTTATTGTTCTTTATCGCATATATGTGTTGGTAAATACGGTTGCGAAAACGCCTATCCGTTTTACCAACATAAAATGCGTTACAGCAGTCACATAGGGCTAAATAAACCAGAGACCTAGTATTACAATTGATCTTGTGATTAATATGGTATTTCTTCATACCCACAGTAAAAGAGTTACCCACCCTGAGGTACCCACACCATTTACAACACCCACACCTATATGTGCCTTTTTGTCTCACCATAAGGTCCCTTCCTTTATTCCTCTGTAGTAACTCTTTAAGATTGTTACCTCTTTTAAAGGTAAATAAAGGGGTTACTCCTAGCCTCTCATGTAACCCAGAATTGGTTATAAAATACCAGTTCTTGTGAATTAATGAGCACAGGAGTCCCGAGTTGATATTAAATGGAGAGGTAAAACTAACAGAGAAATTGAAGTTATTAGAACTTCCAGGGGTCAGGCCAGGATTGTCACTAGTCATGGATAACCTAGTCCCAGCAATAACTGGTGTAAACCCTGTTCCTACAGGAGGTGTTTTTACTTCATGTGAGATCAGTGGAGAATAAGTGCCTTTAAAACGTTTCAATGAAACTTCGTCAACCAGGCCACAAATAAGAGTGTTAGGGTATCCACGATTCAAAAACAGATCTTTAAGGAAGGAGCACTCTTTATCAAAAGCTTCATCGGTGCTGCACATCCGAGAAGCTCTAACTAATTGCCCTTTGACAATAGAACGCTTCTGCTTCCAAGGGTGGCAGCTGGAAAAGTGCAGAAACGAGTTGCAATAGGTAGCCTTCCTAAAAACAGATGAGCTGAATCTATTATTAGTCATATCTTTAACTAGCCGGACATCTAGATAATCAATCTCAGAGGTGGAAAAGTGATAAGTGAATTTTAAAAATTCCGTTGAGGTGTTCATATGTGCTATGAGAGTCAAGGCGACATCCTCGCCCCCTTTGATTAACATGAACACATCATCAAGGAACCTCGTGTAAACTTTAGCACTCTCCATGAATGTTGGGTGGTTAAATAGATGCTTCTTTTCCCAATAGGCGACAAATAAATTTGCCACACTACTCCCACATGGAGAGCCCATTGCTATGCCTTTCTTCTGAAGATAGTACTGATCTTCAAAAATGAAGAAATTAGAAGAAAGGACGATGTCCAGTAAGATAGTGACTAAAGTGGTGTCATTTTTGGAGGCTCCGGTTTCCAAGAGCATGAGTTCGATCCATTCGACAGCTTCCTCATGTGGAATCGAAGTGTATAATCAACCACATCGATGGTCAAAAAATTGAGATCGCTGTCGAACTGGATGTTATTAATCATGCTCAAAAAGGACCATGAATCCTTACAAATTTGTGGTATATTTTTCAAGTATTTCCCAATAATACTATCTATGAGGCGAGCACAAGGATGTGTGATGGAACATCTACCATCCACTAGGGCGCGCATAGGTGGGTCTGACAAGCTCTTATGTATCTTAGGGATCCCAAACATAGTTGGGATCCTGGGGAAAGATATGTCAATAAAATTGTAGGTATCAATGTTAATCCTCCCCTCAAGGTATAAGTCCCTAAAGTACCCTTTGATTTTATTATAGGTACCTGTAAGTTCATTTAAAGAGGAACTTTCATATGCCGGGGACTCTAATACTTGTAACATTCTAGCAGTGTATTGTGCTTTATCAAAAAGGACTAAACCCCCTCCCTTATCTGGTTTGGTTACTCTAACAGCCATACTAGAAATTTTATTCAAGGCCGTAGCTTGGTCAAGTGAAATGTTCTTGATTAGACTAGAATCAAAACCAGATGACCCTAGATGTCTAAAGTCAAGCTCGCAAGCTTTCTCAAAGGTGAGAAGACCAGGGTGTAAGGGGGGATTAAATGAGCTGGCTAGTTTCAATTTAGATGTATTTAAAGGCAAGACATTGTTAAAGAATACATTCAAGTTAAGCTTACGCACAAATAGTTTTAAATCCATAAGAGTTTTGGCCAACTTAAATTTGTAGTCAGGAACAACGTTCAAGCCTTTTGCCAGAAGCTCAATGAGTTCATCTTCCACAGTGACACTTGAAAAATTGTATATGTGGAAGTCGCCTTTTACATTTGACAGAACCACTGGGGTGTCAATCACCTCAAATTCACCATCTATTGGTTGAATATTGGCCGGTATCAGTTCCAGTTCTTGTTCTTCTGGAACCGTTTCCCTTTCTTCCCTAAAAAAGGTTTCTGGTAGTTGTTGCTGTTGTCCTTTTTATTAAATGACTTGATCCTATTGCTTCTCCTAGGACCTTGGTCTGAGCTCACTTCGCCACCATTACCCCTCTGTGGATCATCAGTAGGGGTGTACGCACCAGTCTCACTGTCAGTGTTGTCGCTTCCTTGGACCCCATTCTCATTGCGGTTGAGAGGTTTATTAAGCTGTTTAAACAAGTTCGGGTAAACTGAATTAGTCTGATAGGCATGTCTATCCCTTGTTAGCTTTTTAACCTTGATGTCTTTTAGTTTAACTAGCAAAACATCAATGCTAGAAAATGTTCTATTATATTCAAACTTGTACCTGTGAAAGTTGTTATCATTTTTGATATTATCATCAAGTTGAGAAGCTTCATCTAAAAGGGTTGAGATATGTTTAGAGTAATTCCTGATCATTAACTCTAATAATTCAGCCCCTTGCTTATTAAACAGAGTCTCAAGTTCACAAAGAAAGGTGGTGTCAACAAACAGGCCTGTAGGTGAAAAAGAACTACGAAGTCCTTTAGGTACAAGCCCTTCTGATAGACATTGCTGGAAGTACGACACTTCTAATTGTAATTTTTTAATTTTTAAAAGCTTCAAATCAAAAGCTTTCAGATTTTCTGTAATATTTTCAAATGGGTTACCTGGGTTGGACGAGTTCGTCACCGGTGAGCCCGAAGCTGTAGTGCCCCCGAAAGAAAAAGGGGCTAAGTTCTTCGCCCATTCGGACATTATGGGCACACCAATAAGTGGATCCGGGTCCCCACCCAGTTGTAGCAAGGCAGGCTGAGGGGCTGACCCAACCCCTCCGCTCCTATTACTGAAGTTATTTGTCATGTTAGATGTCAAAGCAGTAGCCACATTGTTAAAAGAACTGTTATTTTGTAAGCCGCTTGCACCAGGAAGAACCAAGAGCACAGATGTAGTATTCCGTTGCGGCTGACCCGCTGGAATGGCCTCGTAGCTACTGCCCAAAGTAGAGTTGCTCTTCCCCATAATATCAGATGGAATCGCCGATCCGTGGCTCCCATTCATTCTCTCAATGTTGTCCAAACGGCAATTTAGGTTGTCAAGCCGTTGTGATAGCGTTATCATTAACGCTTGAATACTTGCAGTTTCTTGTGAGTTGACGGCACTATTAGTGCCGAAAATGTTCGGAGTACTTGGGCTAGATGGAGCATCAACAGACATACTACTGGTAAAGAAGAGACAAAAACCTTTGAAACAAAAACAAAAGCTCCAGAAGCCACAAGTATAAAACCGAAACGACTTTAATTCACAAATTCAGGAAAAACCCGTTTTCGCTCCTGTAACAACAAGAGCTTCCTCAGCGTATACAAGGCAACTGTACAAGCGGTTTAAAAACCTTGGTTAGTGACAAGATGTTGATGTCACTTCCTGTAGGTGCATGTGAAACGCTTTAAGCTCAAGTAGAGTACATAGTTTAAAATAATATCAAATTCACATGTAAAAAAAGGTTTACTTATAAATATAAAAATGTAAAAAAGCAAGTAGTCAGGGACACATATTCACAACGGCCGACTTCATGTAAGAATATCCAATGTCGAGGGACAACAATAGTGAGGAACTATAATCCATGCCATAGACTTTTTTCTTTATCTTTGTGTCTTTGTCTTGCAACCTGAGAATTTTGCAGTCTGCTGAATGACTTTCCAGAGGCTGGTAGAGTTTCTCTGACACCTTGTTCATTGCTGTTGAGTCTGTATTCTCTTTGTTAGCTAACCAATATTCCTTTTTAACCTGGGCTGCCTTTTCTATCTCCCCCTTTTTCCTGCACTCCATTTTTTTTGATAACTTCCTGGACTTCTGCATTCCACCATCAGTTTTCCTTATGCATCTTATTGACATACCTGGCTCAGCCACATTTATGATTTAATATCATTTTATTAAATTTATTTATTTCATGTGACCAGTGGCTTTTAGAGTCTAACCTAATTTCATGAACTCTCTTTTCAACAGGAATAGTTCTTTATCCTATTCCTTTATTTAATCTTTTTTGTATAATGGCACTATGACATTGGGCCAGATTCAGGAAGGCTTACACGGAGTTTAAGAGTAGTGTAAGCCTCCGTGTAAGCCTCCCGATCCAGGAACAGCCCAAACCTCCGTGTAAGAGACAGCTAACACATCTCTTACACGGACTGGGCGTGGAAATGCTCAATACCTCATTTGCAGCTCAAAGATATGCAAATGAGGTATTTGAGCGATCCAAGAAAGCCAAACCAGTCCGTGTAACGGACGTGTTAGCTGCAGAAATGTACTCAGCTGACAACTGAGTACATTTCTGCAAAATTGAAAACGGAGCTATGTCAGCTCCAAATAAAGGGTGCATATGTTTCATTTAGCATGCCAATGGCCAAATATGTGGCCATTGGCATGAAAAAGTGTTGCAAAAATATTTTAAATAACTTTTTTTTTTTTCGTGGGATTATGATGTTTAACTGCAGCGCACACCCGCGCAAACGGAGTGCGCTGCCTAAAAGTGAAAACCGAAGCTTATAAGCCCACAATTGTGGGATTTATGTATTACATGGAATGTCAATGGAGGGACTAGCAGACCAAAAACAATATGGCCTCCGTGTAGTGGTTGTCAAGGGGGGGGAAGCTCCGTGTAAGATATGTAACTAAGCATTACTAGGCAATCCTATGTAAATGAGGGTTACAATACTGAATCACACTGCCACATAGGTAATGAGCACTTTCTGAGTAGTGTAAGAGTTACAGAAGGGGGTAGCTGACATCACGGGGGGGAATGATAGAAATAAATGTAGCAGATTGGAGGGCAATGTAAGGTGACAGATGACAGACAGACATCAGGGAGAGAGGTGTGTCCCAACAGAACACTAGAAAAGTCAAGAAACAGAGGGTGCACACTATGCCTACACTCCAACTTTCTTGATATACGTGCATGCGCGCGTGTGCGCGCGTGTAAGGCAGGTTCAACATGTGGGAGCGTGTTGCAAACCGTTTACAACGGTTTGCGCAGGCGTGCACGTGTGTAAGGCTGTGTGCGCGCGTTTTAACATGAATCAGCCAAGTTCACACCGTGTAAGGATGTGTGCGCGCGTTTAACACCGTGTAAGGACGTGTGCGCGCGTTTAAGTAATTGCGAGCGTGCTTAAGCTGGTGTGTACATTGCTCCCCCTGAGGAAACAGAGAGGAAACAGGAAACAACCAAAATACAGGGAAACTGCCAGAGGATACTGCTGGAGTTAATTGCTGGAAACAATTGGAAGCAGGCAATTACACAGGCAGACTAGAAGCCCAACCCAGCACTTAAAACACTGCAAAGAGCAGTGCAGGCTGTTTCTCAGAAGAGATACTGCAAGAAAGTAAGCTATCAGAATTGAAAACTGAAAAAAAGCTGAACTCAGAGCAGAAATGCTAGGGGCTGCCATAGCTGTTATAATCAGGCATAGGCGAATTGCTGAGGGTGGTGACAATGCAGATGCTGACAGACAACCCAGAGTGAGGAGAAGGAGAAGAGTATACAGGCCCAGGGTCACCTACCATGGGTTACATGAGCTGGAGATAGTAGAGCGCTACAGAGTGGACAGAGACCTTCTGCAGCAAATTGTTGAGCTGTGCAGGCCATGCCTCACACACAGAGTTAACAGAGGGGAACCCATCCCAGTGGAAACCAAGGTATGTGTTGGCCTAAGAATACTAGCAACAGGTACCTTCCAGAGACCAACTGGTGATATGATGGGGATATCACAGGCATCAGCCTCCAGGGTACTGCACCAGTTCCTGGATGCCATGTCAGCACATGTCGGTGATCATGTATATTTCCCCAATACCCGTGAGGTTGTGGCCAGCAATATGCGTCTCTTCCAGCAAATAGCGGGATACCCTGAGGTATTGGGTGCAATAGACTGCACGCACATACGCATCAAAGCACCAGCCGGTGAGCGGGGTAGAGCCTACATGAACCGCAAGGGCTTCCCCTCCATCAACTGCCAGGTCGTGTGTGATGCCCAGGGCATAATAATGAATGTGTGTGCTGGCTGCCCTGGGAGCTACCATAATTCCCACATCTGGCATCTGACACAGCTGTACCAATCATTTGCCAGTGAGGACTTCCCACACGGACACCTAGTGGGGGATGCAGGTTATGCACTTGAGCCGTGGCTGATGACACCCATCAGAAATGCACACACACCTGAACAGGAACGCCATAATGAGGCACACGCACAAACACGTAATGTCATAGAGCGTGTGTTTTGGCTGCTCAAGTCACGGTTCCGGTGTCTGGACACATCTGGTGGAGCCTTGCAGTACACACCAACTACATGTACCCAAATGATCATGATATGTGCTATGCTACATAATATGATCCTGCGGAAACAGCTGCAGCAGGACCAGCATAGGGCTGGGCCAAACATACCACCATTGCCAAGGCCACCACAGGCAGAGGGTGACTCGGAGGAGGAACAACCTGACCTTGCCCCAGTAGGCAGAAGGAGGCATGCCCAGTATGCTCTGGCCTTGGCAAAGAGGCAACGCATAGCACATACACTTGGTCAGTAGGAACACTGGGACTGATACCCGCTCTGACTCACTCATATAGTAACAGGGATGCCTAACATGACACAACCTGCTTCCAAACATGTACAGGGAGTGTAGTATGTGCATCCGACAGAGGCAGCCCTGCAGCACCACCTGAGGCATGAATGCCATGTGTCAAGTAATGTAACACCATGTACCATATGCACACCTGAGGACCCTGACTAACATCCACCCTCACCAATCACAAACCACAAAAACACAAACCCACATTCATAGGTACCACAAGGGATAGGAACCTAGATGTAATGCTACCCAATGCCAGAAGTATAAACAGCAAGATGCATGCAGTGTAAACGCACAGAGTATAGAGGATGTAGATATCAGTGCTGTAATAGACAACTGGGTCAAAGCCCACACCAGCACCCTAACACTACCAGGTCACACCTCATACAGGGATGTACATGTGCAAAAACATGGAACAAGCTACAAAACGAGGGTGACTAGCAATAAATGTCATGGATAACCACACCCCCATGTTGGTACCACAACAAGAAGGAACATGGATTAGCCATGGTCAAATACCAATTGCAAAAACTGCCTACTACTAAATAGCTTGCTGCAGACCACTGTCCTAATAGCAGGAACTGCACCAGGCCTATGTTCATAGGTTCATACTAGGCTATCTGCCCTAGGGCATATATAAGCCTAGCCCAGAGTTTTGTGGCTTCTGCCACCCCTTCAGTTCTAAGGACAATATGCCCATTATTTTGCTGTGCCTCTGTCAAGCAGTGACACTGATGTTATCCCTGGGGTATACCTGCGATCTCCCATCCATTGGTCATGATTTCTCTCGAACAAAGCCAGCGAGGTGCCCAGCCTCACATGTACCAGGATGATGTTCCACAGCATAGGGAGTCTCTGGGTGATGAATCTGTCCCTCCAGCACGCCCAATTAATAGCTGTGTTGAGGTTTAAGTCTCTTGCCCTTGTAGCTCTGATGGATTTAGAGGTTTGGAGGTGAAGCATGTTCATTAATTCTGGGTTGGACATGGCCTAGTATGTCAGGCACAGGCCACCTCTGAGCAGACGGTAGGTGACTGAATACAGCTGGGGTTCCTTCAGTCGGGCAGCATAAGACATACATTTGAGACCTTTTATCCTTCTGGTGAAGAATGTTTGGGGCCTGTCCAATTGCTGCAGGTGTCGGGTCAGATACATTCCGAATGGGGCATTGTACTCAATCATTGGTCTGATGAGTGATGAGTACAGGGGAACAATGACCTCCCTTGATCTAGATGTGAATCCCTGCATGATCAGGTGGGCAATGTAGAAGGTCTTCCTAACTACTTTGGCAACGTGAGTGTCAAACGAAAGGTTACTGTCAACCTGGGTGCCCAGATCCCTGATAACCTCTTCTGTGCTTAGAGGAGTAACACCTATATGGGAACTAGGGGTAACCTTGTTCTTCCCGAAGGGTATGACTATGCATTGTTTAGCGTTTAACTGTAGGCCATGGCTCTGGCACCAGTTATCCGTTTCTATGAGACCCGTCTGAAGGATGTCTGCGTCAGATGGGTTTTCAACTATGGTTCCCAGTTAGCAGTCATCTGCAAACTTTGTCAGCCATAATCCTCCTGTGTTTGCTTGTACTACTGAAAAGTAGATGCCGAACAAAAGTGGGCCCAGGACTGAGCCCTGTGGGACACCACTTGTGACAGGCTTGGAGTGTGACATGGCGCCAGCAACCTTGACCCTGTGGGTTCTGTCACTTACCAGTTTGTAACCCATCTTGTGACGTATGGGTCTACATTTAAGCTGGTGAGTTTGTCAATGATACCCGAGTGGGGTATTGTATCGAAAGCCTTTGCCAGGTCAAGGTAGGCTGTGTGGACTGCCTTGCCCTTGTCAATGGCCTTGGTGACCGTTCTGAAAAAGTCAACCAAGTTTAAAAGGCATGATCGCTCTTGACAAAGCCAAACTGGGTTGGATCCAAAGTCTGCAAGTCCCCTATGTCTTCATTTATGAGTTCCATTATGATCCTCTCCATAGCTTTGCAGACCAGGCTGGTCAAGCTGATGGGACGGTAGTGTCCGGGGTCGGTGGAGGCACCTCCTTTGTGAAGTGGGACCACCGTTGCCGTACACCACTCCTTGGGTATGTATCCTGAGGTGAGGCTAAGATTAAACAGCTGCCCTAACTGCGGGTTTAATTCCTCATTGAGTTTGTGGAGCACACAACCGGGGACACCATCTGGTCCCATGGATGCTGTGTTTCTCGCCTTGGATAGAGCAGTTCTCACCTGAGCATTTGAGATGTTTGGGGGGCTACAATCCCCTGGTATAGATATCCCTCCCTTTGGGGGGGAGAAATCTGCACTGAACCTGTCAGCCAGTATGTTGGCAATGTCTGTAGGTTCAGTGATTTTTACATCATTATGAACTAATTCTGAGCATATCTGGGAGTCACCTCCCAGGTTTCCAACATAGCTAAAAAAGGCCTCATGATTGTCTTCTGAGTCCCTAGCGAGTTTTCTCTCAAAATGTGCCCTGGATGATTTTATGGGAGATCTCATTTCTTTACTTATCATGAGCAGGGGTGTCTTCCCTTCTACGGATTTTGCTCTGTCTTGTAGTAGCTCCTTCCTTCTGATGTAGAGCTTGTTTATGGCTGGGGTCCACCAGACTGCACGCATGCCTTTGGTACAAAGAGTCTCTGTTTTGTGTGGGATTGCCTGATCCATGCAGTCCTGGAGGTGCTGGTAGAAGGCATGTGTAAGTGATTCAGCGGCTTGGGTAATGGTTTCCGCTGGCTTGGGGGCCTTGAAAGAGACCACACCAGTCTTTAGAAGTGTGAAGTCGGCTTTTGAGAAGTTCTTCACGGTGGTCTTTTTTATCTGGGGTGGGGGCGGGATGTGGACTTCCAGTGAGATTAGTTTATGATCTGATCTCACCAATGATGGGTATACTTCTGGTGTTGAACATTGTGACCCCATGTACGTGATGATGTGATCTAGTATGTTGTCTCCTCTTGTGGGGATGGTGACTAGTTGTTCCATGGCATATGAGGTTATGAACTCTAGGAACCTTTGGGCTGGAGTGTTGGGGCTTGAGTAGTGATCCCAGTCTATATTTGGATAGTTGAAATCACCCAGTATGATGGTGTTTGGAGATACATTTATCCTCTCCAGTGTTTTCAGGAAAGCTGTGTGAGGTTCCTGAGTTTGAGAGGGTGGCCTGTAACCTGCTACAAACTGCCGAGCAGCCTTGCCTACAGTTAATTGCACCTGGATGGCCTCCAATGCATCGTGTGTTACCACCAACCTTGAGGTGAGGGTGTCCTTGATGAATATGGACACCCACCCTCCTTCCCTGGTGTCGTCTGGATTTTGGGGCCGGAGCGCATGATATGAGGTAACACCTGATACTGCCGGGGTGCTATCAGGAGCCCTGAACCAGGTTACAGTCACAGCACAGACATCGATGTTCTCCATACTGAGAAGGGCTTCGAGTGCGTGCATCTTGAGGTTGAGCTGTCTGGCATTGAGCAGCATTACCCTTAGTTTATTTCCTTCTTTGTTTTCTAGGGTGGTAGGTTTAGAATCTGAGCCTTGCCTAAAAAAGGCACAATGGGGGTGGCAAGAGCCCTAGCCAAATTCCGGAAGCCCAGGGGTGACAGGTGCAAGCCATCCCCTGCAAATCAGCGTGGCTTGTCCAGCATGTCATCCCAGGCAGATGGACATTGGATCCCCTTTGAATGATACCACAGATTAAGCCAATTATTACAGCTGGTCATCTTGTCTCTGTATTGTGGCATCATTCTTGGTGAAGGTAGGATACTGCTCAAGGTCAGGGTCATACCTACCTGGGCTACATAATCAGAGAGCTCCTCTATGTCTCTGTTCATGTAGTCCAGGGAGTTACATCTCAGGTCGTTCACACCAGCATGGACAATGACTGAGTCATACTTGTACTCGCAGTTGAGTGACCTGAGTGCTTGCATTATGTGGTGGATTCCAGCGCCCAATAGGCAGCTTACTGTGACCTTCTCCTTACTCAATCTGGTGAGCGGGACGTCAGTGTGTCTGACGATGGAGTCACCTATGACAGGTGTGTCTGGCATTGTGTTTGGCCTTAAGGGCTGTGAATGTTTGGCACACTGACTCTGTGGTCTATGTGTTGCATGTGCTGTGCCCTGTGGAGGCAGTTGTTTGGGTGTCTGCTTTGGTGGCCTCTGCTGTTATGGTAAATCTGTGATCAGAGGCTCCAAGTATGTCTTTGTGTGTTTATGTGTATGATTTGAAGTTGTGATAGTGCTATGTGAGACTGGGTTTGTAGTGTGTGTGGTCACCTTCTCCTCCTCTCTGGTCCTGCCAGTCCTATGTTGAGAGAGCTCAGCCTACAGTTTGGCTATATAGTTGCATCTCTTGCATGCATTTGTGTTTTGTGGGAGAAGGAGAGGGTTGTCTGTGTACATGAGTCAATTGTAACATTGCCTCAATATTCCCAGGTTCACCAGCTGAGCAGGAGAGGACACTAGCAACTGATCCCTTGACATGCTAGAAAGAATAGACAAAAAACTGTTGGAAGACAGGAAGATATCAAGCCCCCCAAACCACATTATATTGCTTGACTGACAATACCTACACATACACCATAGTTTCATAGTTTCATAGTTTACTACTAGGCTATCTGCCCTAGTGCATTTATAAGCCTAGCCATAGTGATGTGGCTATTGCCACCCCTTATAGTGGTAATAAGTGTACAGAATAGATTCCGAATATTGTGCCTCTCACTTAGTAGTGACACATTGTGACCCCCGTACATAATTGAATACCTTGACTGTGCCTCTGTCTAGTAGTGACACAGGGAGGACCCCTGGGGTAAAACTACAATCCCACATCCAGTTGTCCAGACTTCTCTTGAAGAGAGTCAGTGAGGGACTCTGTCTAACATGAACTGGGATACTCTGCTAGAGTGTGAGAAGCCTCTGAGTTATGACTCTGTCCCTCCAGCATGTCCTATACATGTATGTGCTGAGGTTCAAATCTTCAGCTCCCATGGTTCTGGTGGAGATGGATTGCTTGTAGTGGAGCATGTCCACCACATCCTGATTGGACATGGTCTTGTATGTCAGGCATAGGTCACCTGTAAGTATGCGGTATGCCACTGAATAAAGCTGGATTTCCTTTAGTCTGGAAGCATATGACATGTGTTGTAGACCCCTGATCTCCTTGGTAAGGTACTTTTGGGGTTTCTCCAGCTGTTGCAAGTGCTGGGTGAGGTACATACCAAATGGGGCTTTGTATTCAATCATGGGCCTGATAAGGGAGAAGTATAGTGGTACAATGACCTCCTGTGATCTGGATGGAAAACCCTTCATGATAAGGTGGGCAAGATAGAAAGTCTTTCTAACCACTTTGGCAACATGGGTGTCAAACGAGATGTCACTATCTACATGTGTCCCCAGGTGTCTGATTTGTATTCTGTGCTCAGTGGGTTGCTGTCCATGTATTGATTTGTGGGTACTTTGTTCCTCCCAAAGGGGATGACTACACATCAGTTGCAGTCAGTTTCAGGCCATGATTCCGGCACCAGCTATCTGTCTTTGTGACGGCATTCTGTAGGATGTGTGTGCTGGCTGATGTATTCACTTATGGCGCCTAGGTTGCAGTCAGCTGCAAACTTTGTCAGCCACAACCCTCCTATGTTTGCTTTCACATCTGAAAAGTAAATGCCAAATAAGAGGGGTCCCAGGACAGATCTTTGTGGGACACCAGTTGTGACTGGCTTTGAATCTGACAAGGCACCTGCAATGTTGACTTTATGGGTTCTGTTTCTTAGCCATTTTGCAAACTATCCTGTGACATATGATGTTATATTTCAGCTGTTGAGCTTGTCTATGATGCCTGCGTGGGGTATTGTGTCAAAGGCCCTAGCCAAGTGCAGGTAAGCTGTGTGGACAGTAGCCCTCATCAATGGCCCTACTGACAGTATCAAAATAGTCAACTAGGTGCAAAGGCAGGATCTGCCCTGTACAAAGCTGAACTGGGTGGGATCAAGGGTCTGTAGGTCACCAATGTCTCTGTTTAAGAGCTCCATAATGACACTTTCCATAGCTTTGCAGACAAGGCTGGTTAAGCTTGTGTGGTGGTAGTTCCCAGGGTCTGTGGAGGCATCTCCTTTGTGGAGTCGGACCACTGTTGCTGTACGCCAGTGTTCAGGTACATATCCTGTAGCAAGGCTAAGGTTATATAGCATTTGTATATACGGGTTTAGCTCCTTCTGGAGTTCACATAGCATGCAACTGGGGATACCATCAGGTCCCATTGATGCTGTGTTCTTGTCTTTGCTGAGTGCGGCTCTCACATGGACATCTGAGATGACAGTGAGGTTACATTCATCTGTGATAACTATCTTCTGTTGGGGGTGAGGGAGGGGGAAAATTGCACTGAACCTGTCTGCCAGAATGTTGCCAATATCTGTCAGGTCACTGAAATATATGTTGTTGTGTAACAACTCAGAGCATATCTGAGGGTTCCCACCCAGGTGTCTGATATAACTGAAGAAAGCAGTGTGGTTATCTTTATCGTATTTGGTGTTTACATCTCAAAATTGACCTTGGATGTCTTTATGAGAGAATGTAGCTTTTTACTAGTGCTGCTCACAGCTGCCTTCCCTTTAGGAGATGTAGCTCTGTCTTGCATTAGTATCCTTCATCTGTTATACAGTTTGTTTATGGCTGGGGTCCACCAGACAGGCCACTTTCCCTTGGTGGAGAGGGTCATGTTTTTATTTGTGATTGCATGGTCCATGCTATCTCGGAGATGTCCATAGAAAGTGTCTGTGAAGGAGTCACCATTGTGTGTTGTGGTTTCCACTGGCCCAGTGGGCTTAATGGATACCATCTCAGTCCAAAGAAGTGTGAAGTCAGCTTTTGAGGTGTTTTTTTTTGTCACTTAAAAAAATT